>NW_026291005.1:430000-720599 GCF_023373465.1 Oncorhynchus keta | reverse complement strand
TTCCTACAGTAGGGGCAGTATAGACCTCTGCTACTACAGTAGGGGCAGTATAGACCTCTGCTGTTCCTACAGTGAGGGGGCCTCTGCTACGTTAGGGGGCATTAGACCTGCTGTTACTACAGTCAGTATAGACTGCTGTTACCACAGTAGGGGCAGTATAGACCTCTGCTGTTCCTACAGTAGGGGGCAGTATAGACCTCTGCTGTTACTGTAGGGGGCAGTATAGACCTCTGCTGTTACTACAGTAGGGGGCAGTATAGACCTCTGTTGCTACAGTAGGGGCAGTATGACCCTCTGCTACTACAGTAGGGGGGCAGTATAGACCTCTGCTGTTACTACAGAAGGGGCAGTATAGACTTCTGCTGTTCCTACAGTAGGGGCAGTATAGACCTCTGCTGTTACTACAGTAGGGGCAGTATAGACCCCCTCTGCTGTTACTACAGTAGGGGGCAGTATAGACCTCTGCTGTTACTACAGTAGGGGGCAGTATAGACCTCTGCTGTTACTACAGTAGGGAGCAGTATAGACCTCTGCTGTTCCTACAGTAGGGGCAGTATAGACCTCTGCTGTTCCTACAGTAGGGGCAGTATAGACCTCTGCTGTTACTACAGTAGGGGGCAGTATAGACCTCTGCTGTTACTACAGTAAAGGGGTATAGACCTCTGCTGTTACTAGGTAGGGGGCAGTATAGACCTCTGCTGTTCCTACAGTAGGGGGCAGTATAGACCTCTGCTGTTCCTACAGTAGGGGCAGTATAGACCTCTGCTGTTACTACAGTAGGGGGAAACAAGTATAGACCTCTGCTGTTCCTACAGTAGGGGGCAGTATAGACCTCTGCTGTTCCTACAGTAGGGGGCAGTATAGACCTCTGCTGTTACTACAGTAGGGGGCAGTATAGACCTCTGCTGTTCATACAGTAGGGGCAGTATAGACCTCTGCTGTTCCTACAGTAGGGGCAGTATAGACCTCTGCTGTTACTACAGAGGGGGCAGTATAGACCTCTGCTGTTCCTACAGTAGGGGGCAGTATAGACCTCTGCTGTTCCTACGGTAGGGCAGTATAGACCTCTGCTGTTCCTACAGTAGGGGGCAGTATAGACCTCTGCTGTTCCTACAGTAGGGGGCAGTATAGACCTCTGCTGTTACTACAGTAGGGGGCAGTATAGACCTCTGCTGTTCCTACAGTAGGGGCAGTATAGACCTCTGCTGTTCTACAGTAGGGGCAGTATAGACCTCTGCTGTTGTTATAGGGGGCAGTATAGACCCCTGCTGTTCCTACAGTAGGGGTAGTATAGACCTCTGCTGTTCCTACAGTAGGGGGCAGTATAGACCTCTGCTGTTCCTACAGTAGGGGGCAGTATAGACCTCTACTGTTCCTACAGTAGGGGGCAGTATAGACCTCTGCTGTTCCTACAGTAGGTGGCAGTATAGACCTCTGCTGTTCCTACAGTAGGGGGCAGTATAGACCTCTGCTGTTCCTACAGTAGGGGGCAGTATAGACCTCTACTGTTCCTACAGTAGGGGGCAGTATAGACCTCTGCTGTTACTACAGTAGGGGGCAGTATAGACCTCTGCTGTTCCTACAGTAGGTGGCAGTATAGACCTCTGCTGTTGCTACAGTAGGTGGCAGTATAGACCTCTGCTGTTACTACAGTAGGGGGCAGTATAGACCTCTGCTGTTACTACAGTAGGGGGCAGTATAGACCTCTGTTACTACAGTAGGGGGCAGTATAGACCTCTGCTGTTCCTACAGTAGGGGGCAGTATAGACCTCTGCTGTTACTACAGTAGGGGGCAGTATAGACCTCTGTTACTACAGTAGGGGGCAGTATAGACAACTGCTGTTCCTACAGTAGGGGGCAGTATAGACCTCTGTTGTTCCTACAGTAGGGGGCAGTATAGACCTCTGCTGTTCATACAGTAGGGGGCAGTATAGACCTCTGCTGTTACTACAGTAGGGGGCAGTATAGACCTCTGCTGTTCCTACAGTAGGGGGCAGTATAGACCTCTGCTGTTGCTACAGTAGGTGGCAGTATAGACCTCTGCTGTTACTACAGTAGGGGGCAGTATAGACCTCTGTTACTACAGTAGGGGGCAGTATAGACCTCTGCTGTTACTACAGTAGGGGGCAGTATAGACCTCTGTTACTACAGTAGGGGGCAGTATAGACCTCTGCTGTTGCTACAGTAGGGGGCAGTATAGACCTCTGCTGTTCCTACAGTAGGGGGCAGTATAGACCTCTGTTACTACAGTAGGGGCAGTATAGACCTCTGCTGTTACTACAGTAAAAGGAGCAGTATAGACCTCTGCTGTTCCTACAGTAGGGGCAGTATAGACCTCTGCTGTTACTACAGTAGGGGGCAGTATAGACCTCTGCTGTTCCTACAGTAAGGGGCAGTATAGACCTCTGCTGTTCCTACAGTAGGGGGCAGTATAGACCTCTGCTGTTACTACAGTAGGGGCAGTATAGACCTCTGCTGTTCCTACAGTAAAAGGAGCAGTATAGACCTCTGCTGTTACTACAGGGGGCAGTATAGACCTCTGCTGTTCCTACAGTAGGGGGCAGTATAGACCTCTGCTGTTACTACAGTAGAGGCAGTATAGACCTCTGCTGTTACTACAGTAGGGGCAGTATAGACCTCTGCTACTACAGTAGGGGCAGTATAGACCTCTGCTGTTGCTACAGTAGGGGGCAGTATAGACCTCTGCTGTTACTACAGTAGGGAGCAGTATAGACCTCTGCTGTTCCTACAGTAGGGGCAGTATAGACCTCTGCTGTTCCTACAGTAGGGGGCAGTATAGACCTCTGCTGTTACTACAGTAGGGGGCAGTATAGACCTCTGCTATTCCTACAGTAGGGGGCAGTATAGACCTCTGTTACTACAGTAGGGCGCAGTATAGACCTCTGCTGTTCCTACAGTAGGGGGCAGTATAGACTTCTGCTGTTCCTACAGTAGGGGGCAGTATAGACCTCTGCTGTTCCTACAGTAGGGGGCAGTATAGACTTCTGCTGTTACTACAGTAGGGGGCAGTATAGACCTCTGCTGTTCATACAGTAGGGGGCAGTATAGACCTCTGCTGTTACTACAGTAGGGGGCAGTATAGACCTCTGCTGTTACTACAGTAGGGGGCAGTATAGACCTCTGCTGTTGCTACAGTAGGGGGCAGTATAGACCTCTGCTGTTACTACAGTAGGGGGCAGTATAGACCTCTGCTGTTACTACAGTAGGGGCAGTATAGACCTCTGCTGTTACTACAGTAGGGGCAGTATAGACCTCTGCTGTTACTACAGTAGGGGGCAGTATAGACCTCTGCTGTTCCTACAGTAGGGGCAGTATAGACCTCTGCTGTTCCTACAGTAGGGGCAGTATAGACCTCTGCTGTTACTACAGTAGGGGGCAGTATAGACCTCTGCTGTTCATACAGTAGGGGCAGTATAGACCTCTGCTGTTCCTACAGTAGGGGCAGTATAGACCTCTGCTGTTACTACAGTAGGGGCAGTATAGACCTCTGCTGTTCCTACAGTAGGGGGCAGTATAGACCTCTGCTGTTCCTACAGTAGGGGGCAGTATAGACCTCTGCTGTTCCTACAGTAGGGGGCAGTATAGACCTCTGCTGTTCCTACAGTAGGGGCAGTATAGACCTCTGCTGTTACTACAGAAAGGGCAGTATAGACCTCTGCTGTTCCTACAGTAGGGGCAGTATAGACCTCTGCTGTTCCTACAGTAGGGGCAGTATAGACCTGCTGTTGCTACAGTTGCTGTTCCCCACAGTAGGGGGCAGTATAGACCTCTGCTGTTCCTACAGTAGGGGCAGTATAGACCTCTGCTGTTCCTACAGTAGGGGCAGTATAGACCTCTACTGTTCCTACAGTAGGGCAGTATAGACCTCTGCTGTTCCTACAGTAGGTGGCAGTATAGACCTCTGCTGTTCCTACAGTAGGGGGCAGTATAGACCTCTGCTGTTCCTACAGTAGGGGGCAGTATAGACCTCTGCTGTTCCTACAGTAGGGGGCAGTATAGACCTCTGCTGTTACTACAGTAGGGGGCAGTATAGACCTCTGCTGTTCCTACAGTAGGGGGCAGTATAGACCTCTGCTGTTACTACAGTAGGTGGCAGTATAGACCTCTGCTGTTGCTACAGTAGGTGGCAGTATAGACCTCTGCTGTTACTACAGTAGGGGGCAGTATAGACCTCTGCTGTTACTACAGTAGGGGGCAGTATAGACCTCTGTTACTACAGTAGGGGGCAGTATAGACCTCTGCTGTTCCTACAGTAGGGGGCAGTATAGACCTCTGCTGTTACTACAGTAGGGGGCAGTATAGACCTCTGTTACTACAGTAGGGGGCAGTATAGACAACTGCTGTTCCTACAGTAGGGGGCAGTATAGACCTCTGTTGTTCCTACAGTAGGGGGCAGTATAGACCTCTGCTGTTCATACAGTAGGGGGCAGTATAGACCTCTGCTGTTACTACAGTAGGGGGCAGTATAGACCTCTGCTGTTCCTACAGTAGGGGGCAGTATAGACCTCTGCTGGGCAGTATATAGACCTCTGCTGTTACTACAGTAGGGGGCAGTATAGACCTCTGTTACTACAGTAGGGGGCAGTATAGACCTCTGCTGTTACTACAGTAGGGGGCAGTATAGACCTCTGTTACTACAGTAGGGGGCAGTATAGACCTCTGCTGTTGCTACAGTAGGGGGCAGTATAGACCTCTGCTGTTCCTACAGTAGGGGGCAGTATAGACCTCTGTTACTACAGTAGGGGGCAGTATAGACCTCTGCTGTTACTACAGTAGGGGGCAGTATAGACCTCTGCTGTTCCTACAGTAGGGGGCAGTATAGACCTCTGCTGTTACTACAGTAGCGGGCAGTATAGACCTCTGCTACTACAGTAGGGGGCAGTATAGACCTCTGCTGTTGCTACAGTAGGGGGCAGTATAGACCTCTGCTGTTACTACAGTAGGGGGCAGTATAGACCTCTGCTGTTCCTACAGTAGGGGGCAGTATAGACCTCTGCTGTTCCTACAGTAGGGGGCAGTATAGACCTCTGCTGTTACTACAGTAGGGGGCAGTATAGACCTCTGCTATTCCTACAGTAGGGGGCAGTATAGACCTCTGTTACTACAGTAGGGGCAGTATAGACCTCTGCTGTTCCTACAGTAGGGGGCAGTATAGACTTCTGCTGTTCCTACAGTAGGGGGCAGTATAGACCTCTGCTGTTCATACAGTAGGGGGCAGTATAGACCTCTGCTGTTACTACAGTAGGGGCAGTATAGACCTCTGCTGTTACTACAGTAGGGGGCAGTATAGACCTCTGCTGTTACTACAGTAGGGGGCAGTATAGACCTCTGCTGTTACTACAGTAGGGGCAGTATAGACCTCTGCTGTTACTACAGTAGGGGCAGTATAGACCTCTGCTGTTACTACAGTAGGGGGCAGTATAGACCTCTGCTGTTACTACAGTAGGGGGCAGTATAGACCTCTGCTGTTGCTACAGTAGGGGCAGTATAGACCTCTGCTGTTACTACAGTAGGGGGCAGTATAGACCTCTGCTGTTACTACAGTAGGGGCAGTATAGACCTCTGCTGTTCTACAGTAGGGGGCAGTATAGACCTCTGCTGTTACTACAGTAGGGGGCAGTATAGACCTCTGCTGTTACTACAGTAGGTGGCAGTATAGACCTCTGCTGTTCCTACAGTAGGGGGCAGTATAGACTTCTGCTGTTCCTACAGTAGGTGGCAGTATAGACCTCTGCTGTTACTACAGTAGGGGGCAGTATAGACCTCTGCTGTTACTACAGTAGGTGGCAGCATTGGCTCTCTCCAACCAAGCTCCCCTTCAAATATTCAATTTCTCCTTTTTTGAAGTGTAGCTCTTGCAGGAAAACCCCATCAGCTGAAAATATCTTTAAATATTCAAGAAACTTGTGCCCCCCCCCATCATCATGAAGCCTGTGCACATGCCATTTAATACATTAGATTTACGTTGGCCTTCACATGTATAGAATCAAAGTTAACTGTTCCATCTGTCATTGAGAAACCAGAGGAATATGAGGAGGGTGGACATGCCATGGATATGGAAGAGTGTGAATACATAGTTATTGTATACCTTTACATACATTACATATATAAAACCTATGAACATGTAGGCTGAGCAAACATTTAAAGAGAACACAAAAAACATTAAGCAAGTACTTTGTACTTTGAGGCACTGTGCCTTTTTTTAGGGCTTCAAGATACTACTCCTCTCCTAATGTCTGTGGTTTATATGTCACTGTACCAATAGGAGAAAGACCGCGACTTAAATACTGTGGGTAAGTTTGTCGTAGCTTGTGAGTTAAATTCAAGTATAGTGGCTGGTGGAGCTCTACTTGTAGAGAGGAGGTCCACTGAAAGACCGAAGTGAGATAATATAATAATAATATAATATATGCCATTTAGCAGACGCTTTTATCCAAAGCGACTTACAGTCATGTGTGCATACATTCTACGTATGGGTGGTCCCGGGAATCGAACCCACTACCCTGGCGTTACAAGCGCCATGCTCTACCAACTGAGCTACAGAAGGACCAAGAAGGAGATGAATGGAGGCACCATACATGCCAGGTTCCCCGTCCTGATCCCTCGGATAGAGCCCATCTCTACTCTCACCAATAACCACCAGTGGATCTTAACTATGAACAAACAAACAAACAATAATAATAATAATAATATAATAATAATAATAACTTCACATCCTCTCCTAATTTGGCCAGAACTCTTTTCATTTTTACAAAAAAATTAATGAAATGACATTGTAGTATACACCGAGTGTACAAAACATTAGGAACACATTCCTAATATTGAATTGCATCCCCCCCCTATGCCCTCAGAAAAGCCTCAATTTGGTCGGAGCAAGGACTCTATAGGGTGTCCACAGGCATGCTGGCCCATGTTGACTCCAATGCTTCCCACAGTTGTGTCAAGTTGGCTGGTAGTGGATTTTTATTCCAAATAGCTTCTTCCACCTCATCTCACAGATGAGATTATCCTGCTAAAAAAATGTAATTTCCAGATGGATACACTGCTGTCATGAAGGGCAGTGATGTTCAGATATCTTGTGGCATTCAAACGTTGCTCCACTTTTATCAAGGGGCCCAATGTGTGCCATGAAAACACACCCCACACCATCACACCCTGGTTCAGGTTATCAGTCAACCTACCAGGGTAGCTTGAAACAGCCCCTGTCTAGGGGGTATCGTCGGACAGGGCCACAGTGTCTCCTGACCCCTCCTGTCTCAACCTCTAGTATTTATGCTGCAATAGTTTGTGTCGGGGGGAATTAAAAAATATATATAATGCAACATTTATTTAACTAGGCCAGTTATTTAAGAAAAAAATCTTATTTACAATGACGGCCTACCTAGGGTCAGTCTGTTATATCTGGAGTATTTCTCCCGTCTTATCCAGTGTCCTGCGTTAATTTAAGTATGCTCCCTCTAATTCCCTCTTTTCATCTCCTCCCGGGGGACCTGAGACCTAGGACCATGCCTCAGGACTACCTGGCCTGATGACTCTGTACAGCACTTTGAGATATCAGCTGATGTACGAAGGGCTATATAAATAAAATTGGATTTGATTTGATTTGACTCCTTGCTGTCCCCAGTCCACCGGGTCGTGCTGCTGCTCCAGTTTCAACTGTTCTGCCTGCAGCTATGGAACCCTGATCTGTTCACCGGACGTGCTACCTGTCCCAGACCTGCTGTTTTCAACTCGCTGGAGACAGCAGGAGAAGTAGAGATACTCTGAATGATCGGCTATGGAACCCTGACCTGTTCACCGGACGTGCTACCTGTCCCGACCTGCTGTTTCCGACTCTCTCTCTCCACTGCACCTGCTGTCTCTAACGCTGAATGCTCAGCTATGAAAAGCCAATTGACATTTACTCCTGACCTGTTGCACCCTCTACAACCACTGTGATTATTATTATTTGAGCCTGTTGGTCATCTATGAACATTTGAACATCTTGGCCATGTACTTTTATAAATTCCATCCGGCACAGCCAGAAGAGGACTGGCCAGCCCTCAGAGCCTAGTTCCTCTCTAGGTTTCTTCTTGGGTTTATGCCTTTCTAAAGTTTTTAGCCCCGTGCTTCTACATCTGCATTGCTTGCTGTTTGGGGTTTTAGGCTGGACACCGGCTGATGTAAAAGGGCTTTATAAATAAATTGGATTGATAGAAAGGAATGACATTGATCACATCTTTACTAACGCTGCTGATATTTAGCTTGAAAGCAGTATCCACATCCATCGGATGTAGTGATCACAATTTAATTTTTAATTTTACCTTTATTTAACCAGGCAAGTCAGTTAAGAACATATTCTTATTTTCAATGACGGCCTGGGAACAGTGGGTTAACTACCTGTTCAGGGGCAAAACGACAGATTTGTACTTTGTCAGCTCGGGGGTTTGAACTCGCAACCTTCCGGTTACTAGTCCAACGCTCTAACCTCTAGGCTACGCTGCCGCCCCGTAGCCATATGTCTAGGAAAACCACAGTTCCAAAGGCTGGGCCTAATATAGTGTATAAGAGGTCATACAATAAGTGTTGTAGTGATTCATATGTTGATGATGTGACTAATATTGGTTGGTCTGTGGTGAGTAATGAGGAGCAAACAAATGCTGCATTAGACACATTTATGAAATAGAGTATTCCAGTTACTAATAAGCATGCAACCATTATGAAAAACGTTGGAGTACCTTAAATGAAATTCTGGGGGGAAAAATCCATAGGCTGAATCAGATGGCTCATTCATCACAAAACCCACTGATATTGCCAACTACTTTAATGACCTTTTTTTCCATTTGCAAGATTAGCAAACTTAGGCATCACATGCCAGCAACAAACACTGACACTACACATCCAAGTATAAATGATCAAATTATGAAAGAGAAGCATTGTAATTTGGAGTTCTGTTAAGTGAGTGTAGAAGAGGAACAAAATATTGTTGTCTATCAACAATGACAAGCCACTGGGGTCTGACAACTTGGATGGAACATAACTGAGGGACAATAGTGGATGATATTTCCACTCCAACTTGCAATATCTTCAATTTAAGACTACCAGAGAGTGTGTGCCCTCAGGCCTGGAGGGAAGCTAAAGTGATTCCGTTACCCAAGAAGAGTAAAACCCCCTTTACTGGCTCAAAAAGCCGCCCAATCAGCCTGTTACCAACCTTTAGTAAAATTCTGGAAAAATGTGTTTTTGACAAGATGCAATCTTACTGATTATTGACCTGTTCAGTAAGTTGACCTGTTGACCTGTTCAGTAAGATGACCTGTTGACCTGTTCAGTAAGATGACCTGTTGACCTGTTCAGTAAGATGACCTGTTGACCTGTTGACCTGTTCAGTAAGATGACCTGTTGACCTGTTCAGTAAGATGACCTGTTGACCTGTTCAGTATGATGACCTGTTCAGTAAGATGACCTGTTGACCTGTTCAGTAAGATGACCTTTTGACCTGTTCAGTAAGATGACCTGTTGACCTGTTCAGTAAAATGACCTGTTGACCTGTCCAGTAAGATGACCTTTGTTGACCTGTCCAGTAAGATGACCTGTTCAGTAGATGACCTGTTCAGTAAGATGACCTGTTGACCTGTTCAGTAAGATGACCTGTTCAGTAAGATGACCTGTTGACCTGTCCAGTAAGATGACCTTTGTTGACCTGTCCAGTAAGATGACCTGTTCAGTAGATGACCTGTTCAGTAAGATGACCTGTTCAGTAAGATGACCTGTTGACCTGTTCAGTAAGATGACCTGTTGACCTGTTCAGTAAGATGACCTGTTGACCTGTTCAGTAAGATGACCTGTTGACCTGTTCAGTAGATGACCTGTTCAGTAAGATGACCTGTTGACCTGTTCAGTAAGATAACCTGATGACCTGATGACCTGTTCAGTAAGATGACCTGTTCAGTAAGATGACCTGTTGACCTGTTCAGTAAGATGACCTGTTCAGTAAGATGACCTGTGTTGACCTGTTCAGTAAGATGACCTGTGTTGACCTGTTCAGTTAGATGACCTGTTCAGTAAGATGACCTGTTCAGTAAGATGACCTGTTCAGTAAGATGACCTGTTGACCTGTTCAGTAAGATGACCTGTTCAGTAAGATGACCTGTTGACCTGTTCAGTATGATGACCTGTTGATCTGTTCAGTAAGATGACCTGTTCAGTAAGATGACCTGTTGACCTGTTCAGTAAGTTGACCTGTTCAGTAAGATGACCTGTTCAGTTAGATGACCTGTTCAGTAAGATGACCTGTTGACCTGTTCAGTAAGTTGACCTGTTCAGTAAGATGACCTGTTCAGTAAGATGACCTGTTGACCTGTTCAGTAAGATGACCTGTTCAGTAAGATGACCTGTTGACCTGTTCAGTATGATGACCTGTTGACCTGTTCAGTAAGATGACCTGTTCAGTAAGATGACCTGTTGACCTGTTCAGTAAGTTGACCTGTTCAGTAAGATGACCTGTTCAGTTAGATGACCTGTTCAGTAAGATGACCTGTTGACCTGTTCAGTAAGTTGACCTGTTCAGTAAGATGACCTGTTCAGTAAGTTGACCTGTTCAGTAAGATGACCTGTTCAGTTAGATGACCTGTTCAGTAAGATGACCTGTTGACCTGTTCAGTAAGTTGACCTGTTCAGTAAGATGACCTGTTCAGTTAGATGACCTGTTCAGTAAGTTGACCTGTCCTGTAAGATGACCTGTTCAGTTAGATGACCTGTTCAGTAAGATGACCTGTTGACATGTGAAATATTAATTTTATTACAAGTGTATGTTATAATTACATCCAGACAACTTCCACAGTGTCCATAAAAGGACCAATCGTGTCCATATCAGAAGAAAATGGCTGATAATGACAGGGCTTTTCTTGCCTGAGATGGAAAAATATGTTTTCTTAAGAGGTTCAATATGTCCTTAATGTCGTGAGGTGCTCAGAAATAAGTATTTATTTTTGGTTTTTAAAAAAATCGTACCGTTTTTGTGTAATGTCCCAGCTGCAGATAGCTAAGTAGTGAACAGAGATATCATCAAAATCCATGTCAACAACCACACTGTGTTACATAACAGTGGATAGGGGAGGGAGGAAGAGGGAGGAGGCAGTCCAACACGATTTGGCACTACATGATGCGTCCCAAATTGCATCCTATTTCCTATATATATTGCACTACCACAATCCTGGTCAACAGTAGCACACTAGATAGGAGGGGTATTTGAGACGCTAACATGGATTCATACCAGTTAACCTTCGACCTCATCCCCAGGCTATTGGGCACAGGAGGAAGAGTCTGGTATGGTGTGGTGTAATCTTGGCACCCCAGAATCAAAATCCTGTGTGAGCAGCCTGTTTTGCTTACGTTTGGTTCCTAGTGAACAGGTGTGGGAGTCAGACCACCAACCAGGAAACGTTAGACAGTATGTTAGCCAGTATGTGAGGTAGGTTTCCTCTTTGGCCAGAGGATTGCTGCTCTACTCTCCTGGACAGCTGGTTCTGTTAGTGCATCAACAACATGATAAAAAACATGATGAAGATGCTGCTGGACTCTTCAAGGGCTTTGGGCATCAAAGACCATCAAAACACCTGCATTGTTTACAAAAAAAGATAATTGGCAACCAACCAATTACAGACTACAACCTTCTAACAGAAAAGAAACACTGCATATTTCCAATCAAAAAACGCATCTTTTGACCAATCGGTAAAATAATGTTAATTGTGTAGAAAAACAATCTGTAAAATAGCATTGAATCAGCTAAACAGGCAGGATCCCTTTTCCCGTTCAACTCTTCATCTCTCTTCTCAAATCAACAGGAAATAAAACAAATCTAGATGTAACACAAATATACATTTTGAGATGTGACATAGTATTTTCATATTCACTCAAAAATTCCTGTTCTTTTTTCAAAGCTTTCTCACAACAAAAAAAAACCCCCAAAGTGTTTCTCTGTGAAGTACAGAGCACTGAGCGTATACCGAGCTATTTATTTTCATGCCTTTTACATTTTATTTCAGCTCGTGTCAAATTTGGCTGAAAACAAAATGTCAAATCCTCAAAAGTTGTTTGGAGAAACGTGACGTCAACGTCAACAGAGGTTATAGTATCAGACGTTAGGTTACAAAAAAAAAAATCCTACTTTCCGATATAATGTTATGGATATGTTAAAGAAAACCCCACTGAACGAGTCAGAAACATAAATAATCGTATTTGTCTCAGTAAAATATAAAACATAACAAAGTGAAACTTTGTCACCAAAGGGGTGTTTTGGACACCCTAATATTAGTTTGGTCTCTACATTCGCTAATCCTTTGGCTGGTCGGTGGGACGGAGCGCTTCTATAGGACAGCCCTGTCTACGGTATCAGGGTCGTGTTCATTAGTGCACAACGTAGCAAAACGTTAAACACACGGAAAGCGTTCAGCAACAAAAATGAGTTTCTTTTTTGGACAAGTTCAGGTAGTCTGTTTTCTTCTGTTTGGTTTCTTGTGAATAGAACCCAGGCTATTTTGGTGTGCAACGAGGTACAGAACAGGGCTTCCAGACAGACAGAGTAGAGAGAGAATAGAGAGAGAATAGAGAGAGAATAGAGAGAGTAGAGAGAGAGTAGAGAGAGAGTGAGAGACAGACAGAGAGTAGAGAGAGAGAGAGACAGAGTAGAGAGAGAGTAGAGAGAGAGTGAGAGAGACAGAGTAGAGAGAGAGTAGAGAGAGAGAGTGAGAGAGAGTAGAGAGAGTAGAGAGAGTAGAGGGAGAGTGAGAGAGAATGAGAGAGACAGAGGTAGAGAGAGCGAGACCCATCCACTCTGCTCCATGGCTCTTCCCAGCAGGCCATTGTCTCACGTCAGATAGCGTCACTCCTACGGGGGGCTCATCCCTCAACCGATCTGTCACGTAGGACGTGGAACACATCTCTAATAATCTACCATTTGCTCTTCTGCCTAATTCTAGTTCCTAATTCTGAAAATAACTCTCTCTGTAGCTATGACACACTGTATACTACGGAAACCACGCTCAATCACTTGAGTAAACTCCAGTTAGCAGCCGAGTGCAGGGCTTGTTTGAATGGCCATACGGTAGATAGTTTGCCAGCTTGTAAGGCACCAAAGTTCTGGGACTGTTCTCAGAAATCAGCAGGTTTCTGACTCAGTGTGCCTTGCTACATTCAGCTGTGCTGTAGAACTCGGCACACTATATCACCTCAGAACAAGATATCGTGAAAACTCATTTGTGCATTAGCTAGACTTTACTAGGATTATTCAGCATTGAGTGTGTGTGTGTGAACTCGCATTGTTAGCATCCCTGCCTTTGATTATGGATTGATTTGAGACGGGTACAGCCAGCAAGCAGACACTAGCTACTGTAGCTGACGCGTTAGCTAGCTAATTTTAGTGTACATTACGAATTTCATAAATACTGATTCTTCCAACCACACCTTCATTAGATGTAGAATTAGATAGTGAAGATGTATTAGCTTTTTTAAAAATCTGACTCCAGGTTGATATTTCCGGTCAGATTAACTCTGACTCTTTCAGATGATGTAGAGGCTTTTAGCAGACGATGGTAACATTCCCGAATGTTAGACAGCATATTGCGGCCAAACTTATTTCCCATGAGTGTTTGCAAGTTATCAGACAGATCAGTGCAGGCGGTCGTTGCGCTACCTGACGTGAGACAATGCCCAGCAGGCAGGATGGGACGTTCCGACTGACTGGGTTTCACAAATACAAACACCAAAACTAAAAAGGAAAACTTCAGTCTGTAGACCCAAAAGCCCATTTCCTCGGTAATCTCCAAGTCGAGAGTATCTGTGTCTGTGTGTGACACTGGTAACTCGGGTAGAGAAGTGTTTGAGATCTTATGTCCACTTTCCAATGTGCTCCTAAGGGGAGCTGGCCGTGTCAGTCTTCCTCTGTTTCTGTCTCCTGTGGTTGCTTGTCCTGTAATACTGGAATGACAGACTCCCACGCTGCAAGGCACTGAAACACACAGAGAGATGGTCGTGTTAACACACTGAAACACACAGAGAGATGGTGGTGTTAACACACAGAGAGATGGTGGTGTTAACACACAGAGAGATGGTCGTGTTAACACACAGAGAGATGGTCGTGTTAACACACTGAAACACACAGAGAGATGGTCGTGTTAACACACTGAAACACACAGAGAGATGGTCGTGTTAACACACTGAAACACACAGAGAGATGGTCGTGTTAACACACAGAGAAATGGTCGTGTTAACACACTGAAACACACAGAGAGATGGTGGTGTTAACACACAGAGAGATGGTCGTGTTAACACACTGAAACACACAGATAGATGGTCCTGTTAACACACTGAAACACACAGAGAGATGGTGGTGTTAACACACAGAGAGATGGTCGTGTTAACACACAGAGAGATGGTCGTGTTAACACACAGAGAGATGGTCGTGTTAACACACAGAGAGATGGTCGTGTTAACACACTGAAACACACAGAGAGACGGTGGTGTTAACACACAGAGAGATGGTCCTGTTAACACACAGAGAGATGGTCGTGTTAACACACTGAAACACACAGAGAGATGGTGGTGTTAACACACAGAGAGATGGTCGTGTTAACACACAGAGAGATGGTCGTGTTAACACACAGAGAGATGGTCGTGTTAACACACAGAGAGATGGTCCTGTTAACACACTGAAACACACAGAGAGATGGTCGTGTTAACACACAGAGAGATGGTCCTGTTAACACACTGAAACACACAGAGAGATGGTGGTGTTAACACACAGAGAGATGGTCCTGTTAACACACAGAGAGATGGTCGTGTTAACACACAGAGAGATGGTCGTGTTAACACACTGAAACACACAGAGAGATGGTCGTGTTAACACACAGAGAGATGGTCGTGTTAACACACAGAGAGACGGTCGTGTTAACACACAGAGAGACGGTGGTGTTAACACACAGAGAGACGGTGGTGTTAACACACAGAGAGATGGTCGTGTTAACACACAGAGAGATGGTCGTGTTAACACACAGAGAGATGGTCGTGTTAACACACAGAGAGATGGTCGTGTTAACACACTGAAACACATAGAGAGATGGTCCTGTTAACACACTGAAACACACAGAGAGATGGTGGTGTTAACACACAGAGAGATGGTCGTGTTAACACACAGAGAGATGGTCGTGTTAACACACTGAAACACACAGAGAGATGGTGGTGTTAACACACAGAGAGATGGTCGTGTTAACACACAGAGAGATGGTCGTGTTAACACACAGAGAGATGGTCGTGTTAACACACTGAAACACACAGAGAGATGGTCGTGTTTACACACAGAGAGACGGTAGTGTTAACACACTGAAACACACAGAGAGACGGTCGTGTTAACACACAGAGAGATGGTGGTGTTAACACAATGAAACACACAGAGAGATGGTCGTGTTAACACACAGAGAGATGGTCGTGTTAACACACTGAAACACACAGAGAGATGGTCGTGTTAACACACAGAGAGATGGTGGTGTTAACACAATGAAACACACAGAGAGATGGTCCTGTTAACACACTGAAACACACAGAGAGATGGTCGTGTTAACACACAGAGAGATGGTGGTGTTAACACAATGAAACACACAGAGAGATGGTCATGTTAACACACAGAGAGATGGTCGTGTTAACACACTGAAACACACAGAGAGATGGTCGTGTTAACACACTGAAACACACAGAGAGATGGTGGTGTTAACACACAGAGAGATGGTGGTGTTAACACACAGAGAGATGGTCGTGTTAACACACTGAAACACACAGAGAGATGGTCATGTTAACACACAGAGAGATGGTCGTGTTAACACACTGAAACACACAGAGAGATGGTCGTGTTAACACACTGAAACACACAGAGAGATGGTCGTGTTAACACACAGAGAGATGGTCGTGTTAACACACAGAGAGATGGTCGTGTTAACACAGAGAGATGGTCCTGTTAACACACTGAAACACACAGAGAGATGGTCGTGTTAACACACAGAGAGATGGTCATGTTAACACACTGAAACACACAGAGAGACGGTTGTGTTAACACACAGAGAGATGGTCGTGTTAACACACAGAGAGATGGTCCTGCTAACACACTGAAACACACAGAGATGGTCGTGTTAACACACAGAGAGATGGTCCTGTTAACACACTGAAACACACAGAGAGATGGTGGTGTTAACACACAGAGAGATGGTGGTGTTAACACACAGAGAGATGGTCATGTTAACACACTGAAACACACAGAGAGATGGTCATGTTAACACACAGAGAGATGGTCGTGTTAACACACTGAAACACACAGAGAGATGGTCGTGTTAACACACTGAAACACACAGAGAGATGGTCGTGTTAACACACAGAGAGATGGTCGTGTTAACACAGAGAGATGGTCGTGTTAACACACAGAGAGATGGTCGTGTTAACACACAGAGAGATGGTCCTGTTAACACACTGAAACACACAGAGAGATGGTCGTGTTAACACACAGAGAGATGGTCGTGTTAACACACTGAAACACACAGAGAGACGGTTGTGTTAACACACAGAGAGACGGTCGTGTTAACACACAGAGAGATGGTCCTGTTAACACACAGAGAGATGGTCCTGTTAACACACTGAAACACACAGAGATGGTCGTGTTAACACACAGAGAGATGTTCCTGTTAACACACTGAAACACACAGAGAGATGGTCGTGTTAACACACAGAGAGATGGTCTAGAACCAAAAAATTTGATCATATTACTCCAGTGCTAGCCTCTCTACACTGGCTTCCTGTCAAAGCAAGGGCTGATTTCAAGGTTTTACTGCTAACCTACAAAGCATTACATGGGCTTGCTCCTACCTACCTCTCTGATTTGGTCCTGCCGTACATACCTACACGTACGCTACGGTCACAAGACGCAGGCCTCCTAATTGTCCCTAGAATTTCTAAGCAAACAGCTGGAGGCAGGGCTTTCTCCTATAGAGCTCCATTTTTATGGAACGGTCTGCCTACCTATGTCAGAGACGCAAACTCGGTCTCAACCTTTAAGTCTTTACTGAAGACTCATCTCTTCAGTGGGTCATATGATTGAGTGTAGTCTGGCCCAGGAGTGGGAAGGTGAACGGAAAGGCTCTGGAGCAACGAACCGCCCTTGCTGTCTCTGCCTGGCCGGTTCCCCTCTTTCCACTGGGATTCTCTGCCTCTAACCCTGTTACAGGGGCTGAGTCACTGGCTTGCTGGGGCTCTCTCGTGCCGTCCCTGGGGGGGGGGGGTGCGTCACCTGGGTGGGTTGATTCACTGTTGTGGTCGGCCTGTCTGGGTTGGCCCCCCCCTTGGGTTGTACCGTGGCGGAGATCTTTGTGGGCTATACTCGGCCTTGTCTCAGGATGGTAAGTTGGTGGTTGAAGATATCCCTCTAGTGGTGTGGGGGCTGTGCTTTGGCATGGCAAAGTGGGTGGGGTTATATCCTTTTTGGCCCTGTCCGGGGTGTCCTCGGATGGGGCCACAGTGTCTCCTGACCTCTCCTGTCTCAGCCTCCAGTATTTATGCTGCAGTAGTTTATGTGTCGGGGGCTAGTGTCAGTTTGTTATATCTGGAGTACTTCTCCTGTCCTATTCGGTGTCCTGTGTGAATCTAAGTGTGCGTTCTCTAATTCTCTCCTCTCTTTCTTTCTCTCTCTGAGCCCTAGGCCCCAGGACCCTGAGCCCTAGGGCCACTGCTGCTCCAGTGTCCCAGGACCATGTCCCAGGACTACCTGACATGATGGCTCCTTGCTGTCCCCAGTCCACCTGACTGTGCTGCTGCTCCAGTTTCAACTGTTCTGCCTTATTATTATTCGACCATGCTGGTCATTTATGAACATTTGAACATCTTGGTCATGTTCTGTTATAATCTCTACCCGGCACAGCCAGAAGAGGACTGGCCACCCCACATAGCCCGGTTCCTCTCTAGGTTTCTTCCTAGGTTTTGGCCTTTCTAGGGAGTTTTTCCTAGCCACCGTGCTTTTACACCTGCATTGTTTGCTGTTTGGGGTTTTAGGCTGAGGGTTTCTGTACAGCACTTTGAGATATCAGCTGATGTACGAAGGGCTATATAAATACATTTGATTTGATTTGATTTGGTCCTGTTAACACACTGAAACACACAGAGAGACGGTCGTGTTAACACACAGAGAGATGGTCGTGTTAACACACAGAGAGATGGTCTTGTTAACACACTGAAACACACAGAGAGATGGTCCTGTTAACACACTGAAACACACAGAGAGATGGTCGTGTTAAAACACTGAAGCACACAGAGAGATGGTCGTGTTAACACACTGAAACACACAGAGAGATGGTTGTGTTAACACACTGAAACACACAGAGAAATGGTCGTGTTAACACACAGAGAGATGGTCGTGTTAACACACAGAGAGATGGTCCTGTTAACACACTGAAACACACAGAGAGACGGTCGTGTTAACACACTGAAACACACAGAGATGGTCGTGTTAACACACAGAGAAATGGTCGTGTTAACACACAGAGAGATGGTCGTGTTAACACACTGAAACACACAGAGAGATGGTCGTGTTAACACACTGAAACACACAGAGAGATGGTCGTGTTAACACACTGAAACACACAGAGAGATGGTCGTGTTAACACACTGAAACACACAGAGAGATGGTCGTGTTAACACACTGAAACACACAGAGAAATGGTCCTGTTAACACACTGAAACACACAGAGAGACGGTCGTGTTAACACACTGAAACACACAGAGAGACGGTCGTGTTAACACACTGAAACACACAGAGAGACGGTCGTGTTAACACACTGAAACACACAGAGATGGTCGTGTTAACACACAGAGAGATGGTCGTGTTAACACGCAGAGAGATGGTCGTGTTAACACACAGAGAGATGGTCCTGTTAACACACTGAAACACACAGAGAGATGGTCGTGTTAACACACTGAAACACACAGAGATGGTCCTGTTAACACACTGAAACACACAGAGAGATGGTCGTGTTAACACACTGAAACACACAGAGAGATGGTCCTGTTAACACACTGAAACACACAGAGAGATGGTCGTGTTAACACACTGAAACACACAGAGATGGTCGTGTTAACACACTGAAACACACAGAGAGATGGTCGTGTTAACACACTGAAACACACAGAGAGATGGTCGTGTTAACACACTGAAACACACAGAGAGATGGTCGTGTTAACACACAGAGAGATGGTCGTGTTAACACACAGAGAGATGGTCCTGTTAACACACTGAAACACACAGAGAGATGGTCGTGTTAACACACTGAAACACACAGAGAGATGGTCCTGTTAACACACTGAAACACACAGAGAGATGGTCGTGTTAACACACTGAAACACACAGAGATGGTCGTAGAACGTTCAGCCTGCTGCACTGAAACACTAGTAGGGATGGAGAACATTCAGCCTGCTGCACTGAAACACTAGTAGGGATGGAGAACATTCAGCCTGCTGCACTGAAACACTAGTAGGGATGGAGAACATTCAGCCTGGTAGGGATGGAGAACATTCAGCCTGCTGCACTGAAACACTAGTAGGGATGGAGAACATTCAGCCTGCTGCACTGAAACACTAGTAGGGATGGAGAACATTCAGCCTGCTGCACTGAAACACTAGTAGGGATGGAGAACATTCAGCCTGCTGCACTGAAACACTAGTAGGGATGGAGAACATTCAGCCTGCTGCACTGAAACACTAGTAGGGATGGAGAACATTCAGCCTGCTGCACTGAAACACTAGTAGGGATGGAGAACATTCAGCCTGCTGCACTGAAACACTAGTAGGGATGGAGAACATTCAGCCTGCTGCACTGAAACACTAGGGATGGAGAACATTCAGCCTGCTGCACTGAAACACTAGTAGGGATGGAGAACATTCAGGAGTAGGGACAGAACATTCAGCCTGCTGCACTGAAACACTAGTAGGGATGGAGAACATTCAGCCTGCTGCACTGAAACACTAGTAGGGATGGAGAACATTCAGCCTGCTGCACTGAAACACTAGTAGGGATGGAGAACATTCAGCCTGCTGCACTGAAACACTAGTAGGGATGGAGAACATTCAGCCTGCTGCACTGAAACACTAGTAGGGATGGAGAACATTCAGCCTGCTGCACTGAAACACTAGTAGGGATGGAGAACATTCAGCCTGCTGCACTGAAACACTAGTAGGGACGGAGAACATTCAGCCTGCTGCACTGAAACACTAGTAGGGATGGAGAACATTCAGCCTGCTGCACTGAAACACTAGTAGGGATGGAGAACATTCAGCCTGCTGCACTGAAACACTAGTAGGGATGGAGAACATTCAGCCTGCTGCACTGAAACACTAGTAGGGATGGAGAACATTCAGCCTGCTGCACTGAAACACTAGTAGGGATGGAGAACATTCAGCCTGCTGCACTGAAAACACAGCCTGCTGCACTGAAACACTAGTAGGGATGGAGAACATTCAGCCTGCTGCACTGAAACACTAGTAGGGATGGAGAACATTCAGCCTGCTGCACTGAAACACTAGTAGGGATGGAGAACATTCAGCCTGCTGCACTGAAACACTAGTAGGGATGGAGAACATTCAGCCTGCTGCACTGAAACACTAGTAGGGATGGAGAACATTCAGCCTGCTGCACTGAAACACTAGTAGGGATGGAGAACATTCAGCCTGCTGCACTGAAACACTAGTAGGGATGGAGAACATTCAGCCTGCTGCACTGAAACACTAGTAGGGATGGAGAACATTCAGCCTGCTGCACTGAAACACTAGTAGGGATGGAGAACATTCAGCCTGCTGCACTGAAACACTAGTAGGGATGGAGAACATTCAGCCTGCTGCACTGAAACACTAGTAGGGATGGAGAACATTCAGCCTGCTGCACTGAAACACTAGTAGGGATGGGGAGAACATTCAGCCTGCTGCACTGAAACACTAGTAGGGATGGAGAACATTCAGCCTGCTGCACTGAAACACTAGTAGGGATGGAGAACATTCAGCCTGCTGCACTGAAACACTAGTAGGGATGGAGAACATTCAGCCTGCTGCACTGAAACACTAGTAGGGACGGAGAACATTCAGCCTGCTGCACTGAAACACTAGTAGGGACGGAGAACATTCAGCCTGCTGCACTGAAACACTAGTAGGGATGGAGAACATTCAGCCTGCTGCACTGAAACACTAGTAGGGATGGAGAACGTTCAGCCTGCTGCACTGAAACACTAGTAGGGACGGAGAACATTCAGCCTGCTGCACTGAAACACTAGTAGGGACGGAGAACATTCAGCCTGCTGCACTGAAACACTAGTAGGGATGGAGAACATTCAGCCTGCTGCACTGAAACACTAGTAGGGACGGAGAACATTCAGCCTGCTGCACTGAAACACTAGTAGGGATGGAGAACATTCAGCCTGCTGCACTGAAACACTAGTAGGGATGGAGAACATTCAGCCTCGTAGGGATGGAGAACATTCAGCCTGCTGCACTGAAACACTAGTAGGGACGGAGAACATTCAGCCTGCTGCACTGAAACACTAGTAGGGATGGAGAACATTCAGCCTGCTGCACTGAAACACTAGTAGGGACGGAGAACGTTCAGCCTCGTAGGGACGGAGAACGTTCAGCCTCGTAGGGACGGAGAACGTTCAAATCAAATCAAATACAACAGCTGGAGACTGTCGTGTCTTTGGCATCATTAAAACTGAAGACCTATTTAACAAATAACTCTCTGTAATTATTATTACGTGATTAAACTACTTATTAATCAGAAGACTAATTGATCAAATATTAAAATATCTGAAAAGTTATATTAGGAAAATTATAACTTAAATTAGTCCTTGGTGCCCAGACTTCCTCGTTAATTACAGTTACGTGATTAACCTTTTTGGGATAGGGGGCAGAGTTCCAGAACTTTTCTGAAGGAATTCTCCGGTTGGAACATTATTGATGTTTTATGTTAAAAACATCCTAACGATTGATTCCATACATCTTTTGACATGTTTCTGAAGGACTGTAATGGAACTTTTCGAGTTTTGTCTGGATGAAGTGCCTGTGCCTCATGAAGATGGATTACTGGGATTGGGAATTTAGCCAGGACACCGGGGTTCACACCCCTACTCTTACGATAAGTGCCATGGGATCTTTAATGACCTCAGAGAGTCAGGACACCGGGGTTAACACCCCTACTCTTACGATAAGTGTCATGGGATCTCTTATTGACCTCAGAGAGTCAGGACACCGGGGTTAACACCCCTACTCTTACGATAAGTGTCATGGGATCTCTTATTGACCTCAGAGAGTCAGGACACCGGGGTTAACACCCCTACTCTTACGATAAGTGTCATGGGATCTTTAATGACCTCAGAGAGTCAGGACACCCGTTTAACGTCCCATTCGAAAGACGGCACCCTGCACCCTGGCCCTCAAACCATCATGGTCACCTAATAATCCCCAGTTTACAAATGGCTCATTCATCCCCCTCCTCTCCCCTTTAACTATTCCCCAGGTCGTTGCTGCAAATGAGAACGTGTTCTCAGTCAACTTACCTGGTAAAATAACGGATAAATAAATAAATAAATAAAACACAGGGCAGTGTCCCCAATCACTGCCCTGGGGCATTGGGTAATATTTTATAGACCAGAGGAAAGAGTGCATCCTACTGGCCCTCCAACAGCACATCCAGTAGCATCTGGTCTCCCATCCAGGGACTGACCAGGGAGTGCCTCCTACTGGCCCTCCAACACCACTTCCAGAAGCATCTGGTCTCCCATCCAGGGACTGACCAGGGAGTGCCTCCTACTGGCCCTCCAACACCACTTCCAGAAGCATCTGGTCTCCCATCCAGGGACTGACCAGGGAGTGCCTCCTACTGGCCCTCCAACACCACTTCCAGAAGCATCTGGTCTCCCACCCAGGGACTGACCAGGGAGTGCCTCCTACTGGCCCTCCAACACCACTTCCAGAAGCATCTGGTCTCCCACCCAGGGACTGACCAGGGAGTGCCTCCTACTGGCCCTCCAACACCACATCCAGCAGCATCTGGTCTCCCATCCAGGCACTGACCAGGACCAACCCTGCTTAGCTTCAGAAGCAAGCCAGCAGTGGTATCAACAGGTATATGTCGTATAGTTTAGTTAGTTAGTTCCTTGTGTTTAGTCTTTTAGAGCAAACGGTACATTGGTCCAATTTCTATATTTACTATAATATTCAATGATTTCTATACAATGTCAATATATTTTGTACTTAACGTGAGGGATTAATTTGCGCACACTATTGATTATAGTAGAACAAGCTATTCAATACCGGTTTAGGAGTGTCCACTTGGTAAATGTTGATGTTTCTCAGGTACTAATTTAGCTAAATACAGTAAGTCATCACAAGTGCGACACGTGTTTGTGATACTGTATGTTGAAGACCAGGACATAGAACTTATTTCAACATATCGATTATGAATTTGGACATGAAAAAAAAAACTGTGCTTTGACACCCAAACAGGAAGCAGAAACAGTACCGTTATCAACTTATGTTTTAGGAAAATTAGTTATACATAAAAATAATAATAATAATAATTAATAGACAGGTAAAAACGACGTAACGAGCATAAAAACCTAATATGATGAATTGATTTTGATGATATTACTGAAAATACATTGGATCAATAAGAAACGTTTTGCTTTGCACCCTGTACTACCACCTGTATTAAATGGACACATGATAACATGAGCCAGTGGTCTGTTGTAGTCTCCTGCTGTTACCTTCTCATAGTACTGGATGTTGTGGTCTGCCATGCCAGTGAGTAACTGTCTGAAGTCTTGTGTCTTGTTGTTCTGCCACTGGTCCCAGTCTGACTTCAGGTCAGCGTTAAAACACTCCACTCTGTCCTGGCACTTCTCCACGTCTGTAGGCACCTGTTGTAGAGAGGGGACAGAACTAAGCACCTGCTGTAGAGAGGGGACAGAACTAAGCACCTGCTGTAGAGAGGGGACAGGGGACAGAACTAAGAACCTGCTGTAGAGAGGACAGGGGACATAACTAATCACCTGCTGTAGAGAGGGGACAGGACTAAGCACCTGCAGTTGAGAGGGGACAGGACTAAGCACCTGTTGTAGAGAGGGGACAGAACTAAGCACCTGCTGTAGAGAGGACAGGGAACAGAACTAAGCACCTGCTGTAGAGAGGGGGACAGAACTAAGCACCTGCTGTAGAGAGGGACAGAACTACCTGCTGTAGCAGGGACCTGCCTGTAGAGAGGACAGGGGACAGAACTAAGCACCTGCTGTAGAGAGGACAGGGAACAGAACTAAGCACCTGCTGTAGAGAGGACAGGGGACAGAACTAAGCACCTGCTGTAGAGAGGACAGGGGACAGAACTAAGCACCTGCTGTAGAGAGGACAGGGGACCTGCTGTAGAACAGAACTAAGCACCTGCTGTAGAGAGGACAGGGGACAGAACTAAGCACCTGCTGTAGAGAGGGGACAGGGGACAGAACTAAGCACCTGCTGTAGAGAGGACAGGGGACAGAACTAAGCACCTGCTGTAGAGAGGACAGGGAACAGAACTAAGCACCTGCTGTAGAGAGGACAGGGAACAGAACTAAGCACCTGCTGTGCTGTAGAGAGGACAGGGGACAGAACTAAGCACCTGCTGTAGAGAGGACAGGGAACAGAACTAAGCACCTGCTGTAGAGAGGACAGGGACAGAACTAAGTACCTGCTGTAGAGAGGACAGGGGACATAACTAAGCACCTGCTGTAGAGAGGACAGGGGACAGAACTAAGTACCTGCTGTAGAGACAGGGGACAGAACTAAGCACCTGCTGTAGAGAGGACAGGGGACAGAACTAAGCACCTGCTGTAGAGAGGACAGGGGACAGAACTAAGCACCTGCTGTAGAGAGGACAGGGGACAGAACTAAGCACCTGCTGTAGAGAGGACAGGGAACAGAACTAAGTACCTGCTGTAGAGAGGACAGGGGACAGAACTAAGCACCTGCTGTAGAGAGGACAGGGAACAGAACTAAGCACCTGCTGTAGAGAGGACAGGGGACAGAACTAAGCACCTGCTGTAGAGAGGACAGGGGACAGAACTAAGCACCTGCTGTAGAGAGGACAGGGAACAGAACTAACACCTGCTGTAAATAAGCATGGGAGTAGGGTAAACTGCTGTAGGGACACATAACCTGCTGTAGAAGCAGGGGACAGCTGTAGAAGGACAGGCACTAAGCACCTGCTGGGTAAACTGCTGTAGGGGACAGGGACACAGAACTAGCGCCTGCTGAAGCAAGGCTTTATGGACATGTGGCTCTGCTAAGGACCTGCTGTCAGAGGGACAGGGGATAGAACTACCTGCTGTAAGAGGGCTAAAGAATGGTTGGGGAAAAAGCCAGACAGAACTCAGCACACAGAACTAGTATTAGCATTGACTTAGAACAAGCCTAGATCATTAGAATTAGCCTCTGAGAGGACAGGGGACAGAACTAAGCCTGATCATTAGAATTAGCATTGACTTAGAACTAAGCCCTCTGAGAGAGGACAGGGACAGAACTAAGCCTGCTGTATTTAGGACAGGGAACAGAGCCACCTGCTGTAGAGAGATCATTAGCATGCTGTAGATTGAACTAAGCACCTGCTGTAGAGCAAGACAGGGGAACTAAGCACCAGCTGTAGATCATTAGAATTCAGGGGCAGAACTAAGACCTGCTGTAGAGAGCCAGATCAGAACTAAGCACCTTAGCAGAGGACTTAGTACAGAACTAGCACCTGGATCATTACCACTGTACCACTGTCAGAACTACACCTTGTTGCTTGCCTGCTCAGGAATGTCACATTCTTCATTAGCTACTGCGCTATGAGGAAAAGATTCATCCAACCAGACACAGAAAAACGTAAGTACCTGCTTAGTTGTATGACCTGCTATTAAACTAAGCTGTCTAAGTTTAGAGCTTGTCTGTGTTCAGAACTAACTGGTGTAGGGACATTGCTGTAGGCTCCTATGGATCTCAAAATGGCACCCTATCCCCCTATATAGTACACTACTTTTGGGGAACAGAACTAAGCACCATTGTAGTGAGGACAGACAGAACTAACACCTGGCTGTTGGTCTCTCTTCTTTGCCGGAGCGCAGCAGCTTCCAGAACTGGCCCTCATATTCTGCCTGGGGACAGAACTGTCCCTCTTCTTCAGAACTAGCCTGGCAGAGCAGAAAGATACCAGATGGTATATCTACCTGCTCTCACAGAACATACTGTTCATCATTACAATCCACACTTCTTATTCAAATCATAGTATAATATCTGTTTTTAAAAGGTGGAAAGGTGGAGGAAAAATGAATTCTCCAACTCAACTCCTCTTCTGTAGAAACAAGACTGGGTTCGTTACTAGAGAGATGTGACTGAAACAAGACTGGGTTAGAAACCAGACTGGGTTAGTTAGTTACTAGAGAGATGTGACTGAAACAAGACTGGGTTAGAAACCAGACTGGGTTAGTTAGTTACTAGAGAGATGTGACTGAAACAAGACTGGGTTAGAAACCAGACTGGGTTAGTTAGTTACTAGAGAGATGTGACTGAAACAAGACTGGATTAGAAACCAGACTGGGTTAGTTAGTTACTAGAGAGATGTGACTGAAACAAGACTGGGATAGAAACCAGACTGGGTTAGTTAGTTACTAGAGATGTGACTGAAACAAGACTGGGTTAGAAACCAGACTGGGTTAGGATTAGTTACTAGAGATAGACTGAAACAAGACTGGTTAGAAACCAGACTGGGCTAGAAACCAGACTGGGTTAGCAGTTACTAGAGAGATGTGACTGAAACAAGAACTAGCATTAGAAACCAGACTGGGTTAGTTAGTTACTAGAGAGATGTGACTGAAACAAGACTGGGTTAGAAACCAGACTGGGTTAGTTAGTTACTAGAGAGATGTGACTGAAACAAGACTGGATTAGAAACCATTGACTGGGTTAGTTAGTTACTAGAGAGATGTGACTGAAACAAGACTGGGTTAGAAACCAGACTGGGTTAGTTAGTTACTAGAGAGATGTGACTGAAACAAGACTGGGTTAGAAACCAGACTGGGTTAGTTAGTTACTAGAGAGATGTGACTGAAACAAGACTGGGTTAGAAACCAGACTGGGTTAGTTAGTTACTAGAGAGATGTGACTGAAACAAGACTGGGTTAGAAACCAGACTGGGTTAGTTAGTTACTAGAGAGATGTGACTGAAACAAGACTGGGTTAGAAACCAGACTGGGTTAGTTAGTTACTAGAGAGATGTGACTGAAACAAGACTGGATTAGAAACCAGACTGGGTTAGTTAGTTACTAGAGAGATGTGACTGAAACAAGACTGGGTTAGAAAGATACCAGACTGGTTATTAGTTACTAGAGAGATGTGACTGAAACAAGACTGGGTTAGAAACCAGAGGGTTAGTTAGTTACTAGAGAGATGTGACTGAAACAAGACTGGGTTAGAAACCAGACTGGGTTAGGTAGAAAGATGTGACTGAGACAACACTTAGTTAGTAGAGAGATGTGTTAGTAGAAAGATGTGACTGAGACAACACTGGGTTAGTTAAACCAGACTGGGTTAACACTGGTTAGTTACTAGAGAGATGTGACTGAGACAACACTGGAGTTAGAAACTGAGACAGACTGGGTTAGTTAGTTACTAGAGAGATGTGACTGAGACAACACTGGGTTAGTAGAAGATGTGACAGACTGGGTTAGTTAGTTAGAGAGATGTGACTGAAACAAGACTGGGTTAGTTAAACCAGACTGGGACAACACTGTTAGTTACTAGAGAGATGTGACTGAGAAACACTGGATTAGTTAGTAACCAGACTGAGACAACACTTAGTTAGTTAGTAGAGAGATGTGACTGAGACAACACTGGGTTAGAGAATGTGACTGAGACAACACTGGGTTAGTTAGTTACTAGAGATGTGACTGAGACAACACTGGGTTAGTTAGTAGAGAGTGACTGAGACAACACTGGTTAGTTAGTAGAGAGATGTGACTGAGACAACACTGGGTTAGTTAAACCATGACTGAGACAACACTGGGTTAGTTAGTAGAGAGATGTGACTGAGACAACACTGGGTTAGTTAACCAGACTGACTGAGACAACACTGGGTTAGTTAGTAGAGAGATGTGACTGAGACAACACTGGGTTAGTTAGTTAGAGATGTGACAGACAACACTGGGTTAGTTAGTTAGTAGAGAGATGTGACTGAGACAACACTGGGTTAGTTAGAAAGATGTGACTGAGACAACACTGGGTTAGTTAGTAGAGAGATGTGACTGAGACAACACTGGGTTAGTTAGTAGAACCATGACTGAGACAACACTGGGTTAGTTACTAGAGAGATGTGACTGAAACAACACTGGAGTTAGAAACCAGACAACACTGGGTTAGTTAGTTACTAGAGAGATGTGACTGAGACAACACTGGGTTAGTTAGTAGAAGATGTGACTGGGTTAACACTTAGTTAGTTAGAGAGATGTGACTGAACAAGACTGGGTTAAGTACCAGACAACACTGGGTTAGTTAGTTAGAGAGATGTGACTGAGACAACACTGGATTAGAAAGAGAGGTTAGTTAGTTACTACACTGAGAGATGTGACTGAGACAAGACTGGGTTAGTTAAACCAGATGTGACTGAGACAACACTGGGTTAGTTAGTAGAGATGTGACTGAAACAAGACTGGGTTAGTTAGTAGAAACCAGACAACACTGGGTTAGTTAGTTAGTAGAGAGATGTGACTGAGACAACACTGGATTAGAAACCAGACTGAGACAACACTGTTAGTTAGTAGAGAGATGTGACTGAAACAAGACTGGGTTAGTTAGTAACCATGACTGAGACAACACTGTTAGTTAGTAGAGAGATGTGACTGAAACAAGACTGGGTTAGAAGTAGAGAAAGATGTGACTGAGACAACACTGGGTTAGTTAGTAGAGAGATGTGACTGAAACAAGACTGGGTTAGTTAGTAACCAGATGTGACTGAGACAACACTGGGTTAGTTACTAGAGAGATGTGACTGAGACAAGACTGGGTTAGAAAGAGAGTGACTGGGTTAACACTGTTAGTTAGTAGAGAGATGTGACTGAAACAACACTGGGTTAGTTAGTAGAAGAGTGACTGAGACAACACTGGGTTAGTTAGTAGAGAGATGTGACTGAGACAACACTGGGTTAGAGTAGAGAGACTGAGACAGGGTTAGTTAGTAGAGAGATGTGACTGAGACAACACTGGGTTAGTTAGTAGAGAGATGTGACTGAGACAACACTGGGTTAGTTAGTAGAGAGATGTGACTGAAACAACACTGGGTTAGTTAGAAGACCAGACTGGGTTAGTTAGTTAGAGAGAGATGTGACTGAATCAACACTGGGTTAGTTAGAGAACCAGACTGAGACAACACTGGGTTAGTTAGTAGAGAGATGTGACTGAAACAACACTGGGTTAGTAGAGAGATGACTGAGACAACACTGGTTTAGTTACTAGAGAGATGTGACTGAAACAACACTGGGTTAGTTAGTAGAATGTGACTGAGACAACACTGGGTTAGTTAGTAGAGAGATGTGACTGAAACAAGACTGGGTTAGAGTAACCAGACTGAGTTAACACTGTTAGTTAGTAGAGAGATGTGACTGAAACAAGACTGGGTTAGAAACCAGACTGGGACAAGTTAGTTAGTAGAGAGATGTGACTGAGACAAGACTGGATTAGAAACCAGACTGGGTTAGTTAGTTACTAGAGAGATGTGACTGAAACAACACTGGGTTATTAGAAAGATGTGACCAGACTGGGTTAGTTAGTTACTAGAGAGATGACTCAGACAACACAATGACATCACAATACCCCACAATGACATCACACTACCCCACAATGAGATGTGACTGAGACAACACTGGGTTAGTTAGTAGTTAGTTAGATGACATCACAATACTGGACAACACTGGGTTAGTTATGACATCACAATACAACACTGGGTTAATGACATCACAAGACAACACAGTTAGTGACATCACAATACAACACAATGACATCAGATGTGACTGAATCAACACTGGGTTCCCATTAGTAGAAAATGTCAAAAACACTGGGTTCAGATATTTTTGCAAATGTACTATAAATAAACTGAAATATTACATTTACATAAACACTGGTATTAGTACCCTTTGACTCAGTAACTTTGTTGAGAGACCTGTGGCACTGAGACAGCCTGGTCTTCTTAGTAGAGAGATGTGACTGAGACAACACTGTATTTGGGGAGTTTCTGAGACAACACATTCTTCTCTAGAGAGATCCTCTCAAGCACTGGGTTGGATGGGGAGGGTCGCTGTACAGCTATTTTCAGGTCCCTCCAGAGATGTGACTGGACAACCGGGCTCTGGCTGCGTTGTCTTGGCTGTGTGCTCGGGTTAGTTAGTCCTGAGATGTGACTGAGACAACACTGGGTTAGTCTGAGGTCCTGAGTGTCTGGAACAGGTTTTCATCAAGGATGTGACTGAGACAACACTGGTGGTTAGTAGAGAGATGTGACTGAGACAACACTGGTTTAGGTTAAGTTCAAGAGATGTGACAAGGACAACACTGGGTTCTGCCCCTGAACAGGAGTTAACCCACTGTTCCTAGACCAGTTAACCCACTGTTCCTTAGTAGCCGTCATTGAAAATAAGAATTTGTTAGTAACTGTCTTGCCTGGTTAAAGTAAAGGTAAAATAAAATAAATAAGTAAAAAGGATCTGTGTACTTTGCTCCTTCATCCTTCTCTGAGACAACCTGACTTAGTCTCCCAGTCCCTGTGACTGAAAAACATCCCCACAGCATAGAGATGTGACTGAGACAACCATGCTTCACCGTTAGTAGAGATGTGACTGCCAGGTTTAGTCTAGTAGAGATGCTGACATTCAGGCAACACTGAGTTCCATCATGTTTCCATCAGACCAGACAATCTTGTTTTTCAGTCTGAGAGTCCACTTAGTTAGTTTTTGGCCAGATGTGACTGAGACAACACTGGTCATGTGCCTTTAGAGAGATGTGACTGAGACAACACTGGGTTAGTTAGTAACCATAAAGACCTGATTGGTGGAGTGCTGCTGAGAAATTGTTGTTAGCTTCTGGAAGGTGACTCCCATCTCCACAGAGGAACTGACCAAGTGCCTTCTTCCACTGGGTCAGTTCCTTAGTTCCCTGACTTAGGAAGAGTCTTGACTGAGACAACACTGGGTTATTTTAGAGAATGATGAGACAACACTGGGTTCTTAGGGGACCTTCAAAGCTGCAGACAACACTGTTTTGGGACCCTTCCCCAGATGTGACTGAGACAACACTGGGTTAGTTAGTCTACGGAGAATGTGACTGAGACAACACTGGCTTGGTTTTGCTGTGACTGAGACAACACTGGGACTAGTATAGTAGACAGGTGTGTGCCTTTCCAAATCATGTCCAATCAATTTGTTTAGACAGATGGACTTCAACACTGTTGTAGAAACATCTCAAGGATGATCAATGGAAAGATGGATGCAACACTGGGCTAGTTAGTAGAGAGATGTGCACTGAGACAAACTGGGTCTGAATACTTAGTAAAGGTAGATTTTTACTGAGACAACACTGGGTTGTCTCCCCAATTTCTTGACTGGGTGAGTTAGTAGAAAGATGTGACTGAGACAACACTGGGTTAGTTAGTAGAGAGATGTGACTGAGACAACACTGGGTTAGTTAGTAGAGAGATGTGACTGAGACAACACTGGGTTAGTTAGTAGAGAGATGTGACTGAGACAACACTGGGTTAGTTAGTAGAGAGATGTGACTGAGACAACACTGGTTTAGTTAGTAGAGAGATGTGACTGAGACAACACTGGGTTAGTTAGTAGAGAGATGTGACTGAGACAACACTGGGTTAGTTAGTAGAGAGATGTGACTGAGACAACACTGGGTTAGTTAGTAGAGAGATGTGACTGAGACAACACTGGGTTAGTTAGTAGAGAGATGTGACTGAGACAACACTGGTTTAGTTAGTAGAGAGATGTGACTGAGACAACACTGGGTTAGTTAGTAGAGAGATGTGACTGAGACAACACTGGTTTAGTTAGTAGAGATGTGACTGAGACAACACTGGGTTAGTTAGTAGAGAGATGTGACTGAGACAACACTGGGTTAGTTAGTAGAGAGATGTGACTGAGACAACACTGGTTTAGTTAGTAGAGAGATGTGACTGAGACAACACTGGTTTAGTTAGTAGAGAGGTGTGACTGAGACAACACTGGGTTAGTTTGTAGAGAGATGTGACTGAGACAACACTGGTTTAGTTAGTAGAGAGATGTGACTGAGACAACACTGGGTTAGTTAGTAGAGAGATGTGACTGAGACAACACTGGGTTAGTTAGTAGAGAGATGTGACTGAGACAACACTGGTTTAGTTAGTAGAGAGGTGTGACTGAGACAACACTGGGTTAGTTTGTAGAGAGATGTGACTGAGACAACACTGGGTTAGTTAGTAGAGAGATGTGACTGAGACAACACTGGTTTAGTTAGTAGAGAGATGTGACTGAGACAACACTGGTTTAGTTAGTAGAGAGATGTGACTGAGACAACACTGGGTTAGTTAGTAGAGAGATGTGACTGAGACAACACTGGGTTAGTTAGTAGAGAGATGTGACTGAGACAACACTGGGTTAGTTAGTAGAGAGATGTGACTGAGACAACACTGGTTTAGTTAGTAGAGAGATGTGACTGAGACAACACTGGGTTAGGTAGTAGAGAGATGTGACTGAGACAACACTGGTTTAGTTAGTAGAGAGATGTGACTGAGACAACACTGGGTTAGGTAGTAGAGAGATGTGACTGAGACAACACTGGTTTAGTTAGTAGAGAGATGTGACTGAGACAACACTGGTTTAGTTAGTAGAGAGATGTGACTGAGACAACACTGGGTTAGTTAGTAGAGAGATGTGACTGAGACAACACTGGTTTAGTTAGTAGAGAGATGTGACTGAGACAACACTGGTTTAGTTAGTAGAGAGATGTGACTGAGACAACACTGGTTTAGTTAGTAGAGAGATGTGACTGAGACAACACTGGTTTAGTTAGTAGAGAGATGTGACTGAGACAACACTGGGTTAGTTAGTAGAGAGATGTGACTGAGACAACACTGGTTTAGTTAGTAGAGAGATGTGACTGAGACAACACTGGGTTAGTTAGTAGAGAGATGTGACTGAGACAACACTGGTTTAGTTAGTAGAGAGATGTGACTGAGACAACACTGGTTTAGTTAGTAGAGAGATGTGACTGAGACAACACTGGTTTAGTTAGTAGAGAGATGTGACTGAGACAACACTGGGTTAGTTAGTAGAGAGATGTGACTGAGACAACACTGGGTTAGTTAGTAGAGAGATGTGACTGAGACAACACTGGTTTAGTTAGTAGAGAGATGTGACTGAGACAACACTGGGTTAGTTAGTAGAGAGATGTGACTGAGACAACACTGGGTTAGTTAGTAGAGAGATGTGACTGAGACAACACTGGGTTAGTTAGTAGAGAGGTGAGACAACACTGGGTTAGTGAGACAGATGTGACTGAGACAACACTGGTTAGTTAGTAGAGAGATGTGACTGAGACAACACTGGGTTAGTTAGTTAGTTAGTTAGATGTGACTGAGACAACACTGGTTTAGTTAGTTAGAGTTAGTTAGTTAGTTAGTTAGTTAGTAGATGTGACTGAGACAACACTGGGTTAGTTAGTAGTAGAGAGATGTGACTGAGACAACACTGGGTTAGTTAGTAGAGAGATGTGACTGAGACAACACTGGTTTAGTTAGTAGAGAGATGTGACTGAGACAACACTGGTTTAGTTAGTAGACAGACAACACTGGGTTAGTTAGATGTGACTGAGACAACACTGGTTTAGTTAGTAGAGAGATGTGACTGAGACAACACTGGTTTAGTTAGTAGAGAGATGTGACTGAGACAACACTGGTTAGTTAGTAGAGAGATGTGACTGAGACAACACTGGGTTAGTTAGTTAGTTAGTTAGTTAGTTAGTTAGTTAGTACTGAGACAACACTGGTTTAGTTAGTAGAGAGATGTGACTGAGACAACACTGGGTTAGTTAGTAGAGAGATGTGACTGAGACAACACTGGTTTAGTTAGTAGAGAGATGTGACTGAGACAACACTGGTTTAGTTAGTAGAGAGATGTGACTGAGACAACACTGGGTTAGTTAGTTAGTTAGTTAGTTAGTTAGTTAGTTAGTTAGTGTGATGTTAAGGAAATATGACTGGGTTAGTTAGTTAGTTAGTTAGTTAGTTAGTTAGTTAGTTAGTTAGTAGAGTGGTGTGACTGAAACAACACTGGGTTGGGTGGAATGAGTCGTATGTAGAGAAAGTCCCTGGCTGTGGTTAGAACTAAGGAACGTGTTGGAGGTCAGAGGTCAGGGTCAAATGGGAGACATGGGGTTGGAACTAAGGAACGTGTTGGAGGTCAGAGGTCAGGGTCAAATGGGAGACATGGGGTTGGAACTAAGGAACGTGTTGGAGGTCAGAGGTCAGACTTACCTTCATGGACTCGATATAGAGGACGTATTCTCGGAGCACGGGCAGGAAGTCTCCGCTCATATCCTGGGTGAGTTCGTCCAGGGCGATGGAGCAGTTAGCCATGCAGCTGGCCACGCCCTCCAGAGGCCCCTGTAGCTCCGCCTCCGACGCCGCCCAGGTGGTGTAGACTGGACCGTACTCCTTCAGCTCTGCTAGGTACTCTACACACACACGGAGGGGAAAAGTAAGGGACGCAGAGTCAAAACCCAGCTGGTGTAGAATGGACCATAATCTTTCGGCTCCAAAATGTACTTTAGAGAGAGAGAGACAGAGAGGGGAAGAGCAGACCGAGATCACACAGTGAGACAGTCTGACAGTGTCCCAGCACAGAGACAGTCTGACAGAGTCCCAGCACAGAGAGACAGTCTGACAGAGAGTCCCAGCACAGTGAGACAGTCTGAAAGAGAGTCCCAGCACAGTGAGACAGTCCGACAGAGAGTCCCAGCACAGAGACAGTCTGACCCCAGCACACAGAGACAGACAGAGTCCCAGCACAGAGTCTGAGTCCCAGCACAGAGAGACAGTCTGACAGAGAGTCCCAGCACAGTGAGACAGTCTGACAGAGAGTCCCAGCACAGTGAGACAGTCTGACAGAGAGTCCCAGCACAGTGAGACAGTCTGACAGAGAGTCCCAGCACAGTGAGACAGTCTGACAGAGAGTCCCAGCACAGTGAGACAGTCTGACAGAGAGTCCCAGCACAGTGAGACAGTCTGACAGAGAGTCCCAGCACAGTGAGACAGTCTGACAGAGAGTCCCAGCACAGTGAGACAGTCTGACAGAGAGTCCCAGCACAGAGAGACAGTCTGACAGAGAGTCCCAGCACAGAGAGACAGTCTGACAGAGAGTCCCAGCACAGAGAGACAGTCTGACAGAGAGTCCCAGCACAGAGAGACAGTCTGACAGAGAGTCCCAGCACACAGAGACAGTCTGACAGAGAGTCCCAGCACACAGAGACAGTCTGACAGAGTCCCAGCACAGTGAGACAGTCTGACAGAGAGTCCCAGCACAGAGAGACAGTCTGACAGAGAGTCCCAGCACAGAGAGACAGTCTGACAGAGAGTCCCAGCACAGTGAGACAGTCTGACAGAGAGTCCCAGCACAGAGAGACAGTCTGACAGAGTCCCAGCACAGAGAGACAGTCTGACAGAGAGTCCCAGCACAGAGAGACAGTCTGACAGAGAGTCCCAGCACAGAGAGACAGTCTGACAGAGAGTCCCAGCACACAGAGACAGTCTGACAGAGAGTCCCAGCACAGTGAGACAGTCTGACAGAGAGTCCCAGCACAGTGAGACAGTCTGACAGAGAGTCCCAGCACAGTGAGACAGTCTGACAGAGAGTCCCAGCACAGTGAGACAGTCTGACAGAGAGTCCCAGCACAGTGAGACAGTCTGACAGAGAGTCCCAGCACAGAGAGACAGTCTGACAGAGAGTCCCAGCACAGTGAGACAGTCTGACAGAGAGTCCCAGCACAGAGTCCCAGCACAGTGAGACAGTCTGAGAGAGTCCCAGCACAGTGAGACAGTCTGACAGAGAGTCCCAGCACAGTGAGACAGTCTGACAGAGAGTCCCAGCACAGAGAGACAGTCTGACAGAGAGTCCCAGCACAGAGAGACAGTCTGACAGAGAGTCCCAGCACAGTGAGACAGTCTGACAGAGAGTCCCAGCACAGTGAGACAGTCTGACAGAGAGTCCCAGCACAGAGAGACAGTCTGACAGAGAGTCCCAGCACAGAGAGACAGTCTGACAGAGAGTCCCAGCACAGTGAGACAGTCTGACAGAGAGTCCCAGCACAGAGAGACAGTCTGACAGAGTCCCAGCACAGTGAGACAGTCTGACAGAGAGTCCCAGCACAGAGAGACAGTCTGACAGAGAGTCCCAGCACAGAGAGACAGTCTGACAGAGAGTCCCAGCACAGTGAGACAGTCTGACAGAGAGTCCCAGCACAGTGAGACAGTCTGACAGAGAGTCCCAGCACAGTGAGACAGTCTGACAGAGAGTCCCAGCACAGAGACAGTCTGACAGAGAGTCCCAGCACAGTGAGACAGTCTGACAGAGAGTCCCAGCACAGTGAGACAGTCTGACAGAGAGTCCCAGCACAGTGAGACAGTCTGACAGAGAGTCCCAGCACAGTGAGACAGTCTGACAGAGAGTCCCAGCACAGTGAGACAGTCCGACAGAGAGTCCCAGCACAGTGAGACAGTCTGACAGAGAGTCCCAGCACAGTGAGACAGTCTGACAGAGAGTCCCAGCACAGTGAGACAGTCTGACAGAGTCCCAGCACAGAGAGACAGTCCGACAGAGAGTCCCAGCACAGTGAGACAGTCTGACAGAGAGTCCCAGCACAGTGAGACAGTCTGACAGAGAGTCCCAGCACAGTGAGACAGTCTGACAGAGAGTCCCAGCACAGTGAGACCCAGTCAGAGTCCCAGACAGAGAGAGTCCCAGCACACAGAGACAGTCTGACAGAGAGTCCCAGCACAGTGAGACAGTCTGACAGAGAGTCCCAGCACAGAGAGACAGTCTGACAGAGTCCCAGCACAGTGAGACAGTCCGACAGAGAGTCCCAGCACCCAGCACAGAGAGACAGTCCCAGACAGAGAGTCCCAGCAGCACAGAGAGACAGTCTGACAGAGAGTCCCAGCACAGTGAGACAGTCTGACAGAGAGTCCCAGCACAGTGAGACAGTCTGACAGAGAGTCCCAGCACAGTGAGACAGTCCGACAGAGAGTCCCAGCACAGTGAGACAGTCTGACAGAGAGTCCCAGCACAGTGAGACAGTCTGACAGAGAGTCCCAGCACAGTGAGACAGTCTGACAGAGAGTCCCAGCACAGAGAGACAGTCTGACAGAGAGTCCCAGCACAGTGAGACAGTCTGACAGAGAGTCCCAGCACAGAGAGACAGTCTGACAGAGAGTCCCAGCACAGAGAGACAGTCTGACAGAGAGTCCCAGCACAGTGAGACAGTCTGACAGAGTCCCAGCACAGTGAGACAGTCTGACAGAGAGTCCCAGCACAGAGAGACAGTCTGATAGAGAGTCCCAGCACAGTGAGACAGTCTGACAGAGAGTCCCAGCACAGTGAGACAGTCCGACAGAGAGTCCCAGCACAGAGAGACAGTCCGACAGAGAGTCCCAGCACAGAGAGACAGTCCGACAGAGAGTCCCAGCACAGAGAGACAGTCTGACAGAGGGTTCCAGCACAGAGAGACAGTCTGACAGAGAGTCCCAGCACACAGAGACAGTCCGACAGAGTGAAGTATGAACAAGACAGTTATGTTACCCACCAGTCTGTTCTTTGATGATTCTCTGTGCTATCCTGTCGATAGTACCCAGCTTCTGTGTGAACATATCCAGGTAGTCTCCCATAGCAGAAAACTCCACGGGTCGACCCCTCAGCTTGTACCCTCCTGTCACGTACTTCACCGACTCCCCCATCTTAGAGAGCAGGGCTAGGCCTTGTCTCTTATTCAGGTCCTGAGGAGAAACCACAACACGCAGGTTAACACCACAACACGCAGGTTAACAGCACACCACAACATGCAGGTTAACACCACAACACGCAGGTTAACACCACAACACGCAGGTTAACACCACAACACGCAGGTTAACACCACAACACGCAGGTTAACACCACAACTCGCAGGTTAACACCACAGCACGCAGGTTAACACCACAACACGCAGGTTAACACCACAACACGCAGGTTAACACCACAACACGCAGGTTAACACCACAACACGCAGGTTAACACCACAACACGCAGGTTAACACCACAACACGCAGGTTAACACCACAACACGCAGGTTAACACCACAACACGCAGGTTAACACCACAACACGCAGGTTAACACCACAACACGCAGGTTAACACCACAACACGCAGGTTAACACCACAACACGCAGGTTAACACCACAACACGCAGGTTAACACCACAAACACGCACGGTTAACACCACAACACGCAGGTTAACACCACAGCACGCAGGTTAACACCACAACACGCAGGTTAACACCACAACACGCAGGTTAACACCACAACACGCAGGTTAACACCACACGCAGGTTAACACCACAACACGCAGGTTAACACCACAACACGCAGGTTAACACCACAACACGCAGGTTAACACCACAACACGCAGGTTAACACCACAACACGCAGGTTAACACCACAACACGCAGGTTAACACCACAACACGCAGGTTAACACCACAACACGCAGGTTAACACCACAACACGCAGGTTAACACCACAACACGCAGGTTAACACCACAACACGCAGGTTAACACCACAACACGCAGGTTAACACCACAACACGCAGGTTAACACCACAACACGCAGGTTAACACCACAACACGCAGGTTAACACCACAACACGCAGGTTAACACCACAACACGCAGGTTAACACCACAACACGCAGGTTAACACCACAACACGCAGGTTAACACCACAACACGCAGGTTAACACAACACGCAGGTTAACACCACAACATGCAGGTTAACACCACAACACGCAGGTTAACACCACAACACGCAGGTTAACACCACAACACGCAGGTTAACACCACAACACGCAGGTTAATACCACACCACAACACGCAGGTTAACACCACAACACGCAGGTTAAAAACACACCACAACACGCAGGTTAACACCACAACACGCAGGTTAACACCACAACACGCAGGTTAACACACCACAACACGCAGGTTAACACCACACCACAACACGCAGGTTAACACCACAACACGCAGGTTAACACCACAACACGCAGGTTAATACACAACATGCACACCACACAACACGCAGGTTAACACCACAACACGCAGGTTAACACCACAACACGCAGGTTAACACCACAACACGCAGGTTAACACCACAACACGCAGGTTAACACCACAACACGCAGGTTAACACCACAACACGCAGGTTAACACCACACAACACGCAGGTTAACACCACAACACGCAGGTTAACACCACAACACGCAGGTTAACACCACAACACGCAGGTTAACACCACAACACGCAGGTTAATACCACAACACGCAGGTTAACACCACAACATGCAGGTTAACACCACAACACGCAGGTTAACACCACAACACGCAGGTTAACACCACAACACGCAGGTTAACACCACAACACGCAGGTTAACACCACAACACGCAGGTTAACACCACAACACGCAGGTTAACACCACAACACGCAGGTTAACACCACAACACGCAGGTTAACACCACAACACGCAGGTTAACACCACACCACGCAGGTTAACACCACAACACGCAGGTTAACACCACAACACGCAGGTTAACACCACAACACGCAGGTTAACACCACAACACGCAGGTTAACACCACAACACCACAACACGGTTAACACCACACACGCAGGTTAACACCACAGCACGGGTTAACACCACAACACGCAGGTTAACACCACACCACACGCAGGTTAACACCACAACACGCAGGTTAACACCACAACACGCAGGTTAACACCACAACACGCAGGTTAACACCACAACACGCAGGTTAACACCACACAACACGCAGGTTAACACCACAACACGCAGGTTAACACCACAACACGCAGGTTAACACCACACCACACGCAGGTTAACACCACAACACGCAGGTTAACACCACAACACGCAGGTTAACACCACAACACGCACACCACAACACGCAGGTTAACACCACAACACGCAGGTTAACACCACAACACGCAGGTTAACACCACAACACGCAGGTTAACACCACAACACGCAGGTTAACACCACAACACGCAGGTTAACACCACAACACGCAGGTTAACACCACAACATGCAGGTTAACACCACAACACGCAGGTTAACACCACAACACAACACGCAGGCTAACACCACAACACGCAGGTTAACACCACAACACGCAGGTTAACACCACACCACAACTCGCAGGTTAACACCACAACATGCAGGTTAACACCACAACACGCAGGTTAACACCACAACACGCAGGTTAACACCACAACACGCAGGTTAACACCACAACACAACACGCAGGTTAACACCACAACACGCAGGTTAACACCACAACACGCAGGTTAACACCACAACACGCAGGTTAACACCACAACACGCAGGTTAACACCACAACACGCAGGTTAACACCACAACATGCAGGTTAACACCACAACTCGCAGGTTAACACCACAACACGCAGGTTAACACCACAACACGCAGGTTAACACCACAACACACAGGTTAACACCACAACAACACGCAGGTTAACACCACAACACGCAGGTTAACACCACAACACGCAGGTTAACACCCACAACACGCAGGTTAACACCACAACACGCAGGTTAACACCACAACACGGGTTAACACCACAACACGCAGGTTAACACCACAACACGCAGGTTAACACCACAACACGCAGGTTAACACCACAACACGCAGGTTAACACCACAACACGCAGGTTAACACCACACACAACACGCAGGTTAACACCACAACACGCAGGTTAACACCACACACGCAGGTTAACACCACAACACGCAGGTTAACACCACAACACGCAGGTTAACACCACAGGTTAACACGCAGGTTAACACCACAACACGCAGGTTAACACCACAACACGCAGGTTAACACCACAACACGCAGGTTAACACCACAACACGCAGGTTAACACCACAACACGGGTTAACACCACAACACGCAGGTTAACACCACAACACGCAGGTTAACACCACAACACGCAGGTTAACACCACAACACGCAGGTTAACACCACAACACGCAGGTTAACACCACAACACGCAGGTTAACACCACAACACGCAGGTTAACACCACAACACGCAGGTTAACACCACAACACGCAGGTTAACACCACAACACGCAGGTTAACACCACAACACGCAGGTTAACACCACAACACGCAGGTTAACACCACAACACGCAGGTTAACACCACAACACGCAGGTTAACACCACAACACGCAGGTTAACACGCAGGTTAACACCACAACACGCAGGTTAACACCACACCACACGCAGGTTAACACCACAACACGCAGGTTAACACCACAACATAAACACCACACCACAACGCAGGTTAACACCACAACACGCAGGTTAACACCACAACACGCAGGTTAACACCACAACACGCAGGTTAACACCACAACACGCAGGTTAACACAACACGCAGGTTAACACCACAACACGCAGGTTAACACCACAACACGCAGGTTAACACCACAACACGCAGGTTAACACACACAACACGCAGGTTAACACCACAACACGCAGGTTAACACCACAACACGCAGGTTAACACCACAACACGCAGGTTAACACCACAACACAGGTTAACACCACAACACGCAGGTTAACACCACAACACGCAGGTTAACACCAACACCACAACACGCAGGTTAACACCACAACACGCAGGTTAACACCACAACACGCAGGTTAACACCACAACACGCAGGTTAACACCACAACACGCAGGTTAACACCACAACACGCAGGTTAACACCACAACACGCAGGTTAACACCACAACACGCAGGTTAACACCACACCACAACACGCAGGTTAACACCACAACACGCAGGTTAACACCACAACATGCAGGTTAACACCACACCACAACTCGCAGGTTAACACCACAACACGCAGGTTAACACCACAACACGCAGGTTAACACCACAACACGCAGGTTAACACCACAACACGCAGGTTAACACCACAACACGCAGGTTAACACCACAGGTTAACACCACAACACGCAGGTTAACACCACAACACGCAGGTTAACACCACAACACGCAGGTTAACACCACAACACGCAGGTTAACACCACAACACGCAGGTTAACACCACACACGCAGGTTAACACCACAACACGCAGGTTAACACCACAACACGCAGGTTAACACCACAACACGCAGGTTAACACCACAACACGCAGGTTAACACCACAACACGCAGGTTAACACCACCACAACACGCAGGTTAACACCACAACACGCAGGTTAACACCACAACACGCAGGTTAACACCACAACACGCAGGTTAACACCACAACACGCAGGTTAACACCACAACACGCAGGTTAACACCACAACACGCAGGTTAACACCACAACACGCAGGTTAACACCACAACACGCAGGTTAACACCACAACACGCAGGTTAACACCACAACACGCAGGTTAACACCACAACACGCAGGTTAACACCACAACACGCAGGTTAACACCACAACACGCAGGTTAACACCACAACACGCAGGTTAACACCACAACACGCAGGTTAACACCACAACACGCAGGTTAACACCACAACACGCAGGTTAACACCACAACACGCAGGTTAACACCACAACACGCAGGTTAACACCACAACACGCAGGTTAACACCACAACACGCAGGTTAACACCACAACACGCAGGTTAACACCACAACACGCAGGTTAACACCACAACACGCAGGTTAACACCACAACACCACAACACGCAGGTTAACACCACAACACGCAGGTTAACACCACACACCACAACACGCAGGTTAACACCACAACACGCAGGTTAACACCACAACACGCAGGTTAACACCACAACACGCAGGTTAACACACAACACGCAGGTTAACACCACAACACGCAGGTTAACACCACAACACGCAGGTTAACACCACAACACGCAGGTTAACACCACAACAACACGCAGGTTAACACCACAACATGCAGGTTAACACCACAACATGCAGGTTAACACCACAACACGCAGGTTAACACCACAACACGCAGGTTAACACCACAACATGCAGGTTAACACCACAACATGCAGGTTAACACCACAACACGCAGGTTAACACCACAACACAGGTTAACACCACAACACGCAGGTTAACACCACAACACGCAGGTTAACACCACAACACGCAGGTTAACACCACAACACCACAGGTTAACACCACAACACGCAGGTTAACACCACAAGGTTAACACCACAACACGCAGGTTAACACCACAACACGCAGGTTAACACCACCACAACATGCAGGTTAACACCACAACACGCAGGTTAACACCACAACACGCAGGTTAACACCACAACACGCAGGTTAACACCACACCACACGCAGGTTAACACCACAACATGCAGGTTAACACCACAACACGCAGGTTAACACCACAACACAACACGCAGGCTAACACCACAACACGCAGGTTAACACCACAACTCGCAGGTTAACACCACAACATGCAGGTTAACACCACAACACGCAGGTTAACACCACAACATGCAGGTTAACACCACAACACGCAGGTTAACACCACAACATGCAGGTTAACACCACAACTCGCAGGTTAACACCACAACTCGCAGGCTAACACCACAACATGCAGGTTAACACCACAACATGCAGGTTAACACCACACCACGCAGGTTAACACCACACCACGCAGGTTAACACCACAACACAACACGCAGGTTAACACCACAACACGCAGGTTAACACCACAACACGCAGGTTAACACCACAACACGCAGGTTAACACCACAACACGCAGGTTAACACCACAACACGCAGGTTAACACCACAACACACAGGTTAACACCACAACACGCAGGTTAACACCACAACACGCAGGTTAACACCACAACACGCAGGTTAACACCACAACACGCAGGTTAACACCACAACACGCAGGTTAACACCACAACACGCAGGTTAACACCACAACACGCAGGTTAACACCACAACATGCAGGTTAACACCACAACACGCAGGTTAACACCACAACACGCAGGTTAACACCACAACACGCAGGTTAACACCACACCACAACTCGCAGGTTAACACCACAACATGCAGGTTAACACCACAACACGCAGGTTAACACCACAACACAACACGCAGGCTAACACCACAACACGCAGGTTAACACCACAACTCGCAGGTTAACACCACAACATGCAGGTTAACACCACAACTCGCAGGTTAACACCACAACATGCAGGTTAACACCACAACTCGCAGGTTAACACCACACCACGCAGGTTAACACCACAACACGCAGGTTAACACCACAACACGCAGGTTAACACCACAACATGCAGGTTAACACCACAACATGCAGGTAACACCACAACACGCAGGTTAACACCACACCACGCAGGTTAACACCACAACACAACACGCAGGTTAACACCACAACACGCAGGTTAACACCACAACACGCAGGTTAACACCACAACACGCAGGTTAACACCACAACACGCAGGTTAACACCACAACACGCAGGTTAACACCACACCACACAGGTTAACACCACAACACGCAGGTTAACACCACAACATGCAGGTTAACACCACAACACGCAGGTTAACACCACAACATGCAGGTTAACACCACAACGCGCAGGTTAACACCACAACATGCAGGTTAACACCACAACATGCAGGTTAACACCACAACACGTTAACACCACAACATGCAGGTTAACACCACAACATGCAGGTTAACACCACAACACGCAGGTTAACACCACAACACAACACGCAGGCTAACACCACAACACGCAGGCTAACACCACAACACGCAGGTTAACACCACAACACGCAGGTTAACACCACAACACGCAGGTTAACACCACAACACGCAGGTTAACACCACAACACGCAGGCTAACACCACAACACGCAGGTTAACACCACAACTCGCAGGTTAACACCACAACATGCAGGTTAACACCACAACACGCAGGTTAACACCACAACACGCAGGTTAACACCACAACACGCAGGTTAACACCACAACACGCAGGTTAACACCACAACACGCAGGTTAACACCACAACACGCAGGTTAACACCACAACACGCAGGTTAACACCACAACACGCAGGTTAACACCACAACACGCAGGTTAACACCACAACACGCAGGTTAACACCACAACACGCAGGTTAACACCACAACACGCAGGTTAACACCACAACACGCAGGTTAACACCACACCACAACAACATGCAGGTCACCACAACATGCAGGTTAACACCACAACATGCAGGTTAACACCACAACACGCAGGTTAACACCACAACACGCAGGTTAACACCACAACACGCAGGTTAACACCACAACACGCAGGTTAACACCACAACACAACACGCAGGTTAACACCACAACACGCAGGTTAACACCACAACACGCAGGTTAACACCACAACATGCAGGTTAACACCACAACACGCAGGTTAACACCACAACATGCAGGTTAACACCACAACTCGCAGGTTAACACCACAACACGCAGGTTAACACCACAACACGCAGGTTAACACCACAACACGCAGGTTAACACCACAACACGCAGGTTAACACCACAACACGCAGGTTAACACCACAACACGCAGGTTAACACCACAGCACGCAGGTTAACACCACAGCACGCAGGTTAACACCACAACACGCAGGTTAACACCACAACACGCAGGGTAGAGCCTTGTCCACCACTGTTACAATATTAGACTAACTGACGTTTGAAAGACTTTGATTGGATACTCCTTAAAACTTTATTTAATTTACAGAGTTACGAGAGAGTGATATTTGCAGTATCGTCATACCTCCCATGCTAACATACTATATAGTATATATACTATATATCCTGTCTCGTTTTACTACACTCCCATGCTAACATACTATGTAGTACATATACTATATATCCTGTCTCGTTTTACTACACTCCCATGCTAACATACTATATAGTATATATACTATATATCCTGTCTCGTTTTACTACACTCCCATGCTAACATACTATATAGTATATGTACTATATATCCTGTCTCGTTTTACTACACTCCCATGCTAACATACTATATAGTATATATACTATATATCCTGTCTCGTTTTACTACACTCCCATGCTAACATACTATATAGTATATATACTATATATCCTGTCTCGTTTTACTACACTCCCATGCTAACATACTATGTAGTACATATACTATATATCCTGTCTCGTTTTACTACACTCCCATGCTAACATACTATATAGTATATATACTATATATCCTGTCTCGTTTTACTACACTCCCATGCTAACATACTATATAGTATATGTACTATATATCCTGTCTCGTTTTACTACACTCCCATGCTAACATACTATATAGTATATATACTATATATCCTGTCTCGTTTTACTACACTCCCATGCTAACATACTATATAGAGCCCTGCATCAATGTTAAGCCTGAGCTGTTCCCATGCCAGTGACCTTCAGGCCAGGCCCGAATGATTCTGCCTAATTTAAGGCCCGGCCCGAAACCACAAACTTCCTCTGCTAGTCAGTCACTCCCTGAATCCCCCAGTCACTCCCTGAACCCCCAGTCACTCCCTGAACCCCCCAGTCACTCCCTGAACCCCCCAGTCACTCCCTGAACCCCCCAGTCACTCCCTGAACCCCCCCGTGTAAATACGATTTCCCATCTTCTCAAATGTATCTCTGGCTCTGCTCAACGACGAATAGACTTGACAGAGTACTTAGCTGTTGGCTACTTTTTGGTCTAAACTCCGACAACTCAAGGAACATTTTAATTTTTTTTTCTAAACAAATAATCTTTCCTGTCTTATATTTGACAAGGTTGAAGCACTTCTGGACACCACGTTCTGATCAGTCAGACTTTACTGCAGCAGCAGAGCACGAACAAATGGCTTCAAATTTAATCAATTTAATTCTACCCGAGTCCTAACCATACCTCAGGCATTGATGAAAAACAGCCCCTACCCGGTCCTAACCCGATAACGTCTGGGCCCATCGGGCTCTGGTAGAAGAGCTCTACTAACATACCTTGGCAGAGAGGAAGGAGTTTAAGTGTTCGTTGAACGACAGGACAGGATGGTCAGCCACTCTCTTCAAGAACTTATCCAGAGCCTTCCTCCTCGTCTCAACAAACTCCTCAGAGAACCGGTCCACCACCCCCTTCATCACAAACTTCTCAGGGAGGGGCTGGAGGGGGCAGAGAGAGCACAAGATAGATGGAGGAAGACAGGAGAGAGAGTGAGGAGCGCGAGAGAGAGCGAGACAGAGCGAGAGAGAGCGAGACAGGAGAGAGAGCGAGAGAGCGAGAGAGCGAGACAGGAGAGAGAGCGAGAGAAGAGAGAGCGAGAGAAATTGAGATTGGGGGGGACAGAGAGAGAGAGAGTAAACATATAAATGATCAAATACAAATCTTAGAATCAACTATTAAAGACTTCCAGAACCTGCTGGATTCTCCAATTACATTGAATGAGTTACAGGACAAAATAAAAACCCTCCAACCCAAAAAGGCCTGTGGTGTCGATGGTATCCTTAATGAAATGATAATATATAAAGACTACAAATTCCAATTGGCTATACTAAAACTCTTTAACATCATCCTTAGCTCTGGCATCTTCCCCAATATTTGGAACCAAGGACTGATCACCCCAATCAACAAAAGTGGAGACAAATTTGACCCCAATAATTATCGTGGGATATGCATCAACAGCAACCTTGGGTAAATCATCTGCATTATCATTAACAGCAGACTTGTACATTTCCTCAGTGTAAACAATGTACTGAGAAAATGTCAAATTAGATTTTTAACAAATTACCGTACAACAGACCATGTATTCACCCTGCACACCCTAATTGACAACTAAACAAACCAAAACAAAGGCAAAGTCTTCTCATGCTTTGTTGATTTATAAAACGCTTTTCACTCAAAACTCAATGTTGGGGAAAGAACCTACAACATTTTAAAATCCATGTATACAAACAACAAGTGTGTGGTTTCAATTGGCATAAAAAACACACATTTCTACCCACAGGGCCGTGGGGTAAGACAGAGATGCAGCTTAAGCCCCACCCTCTTCAACATATATATCAACAAATTGGTGAGGGCACTAGAGATGTATAGTCTAGGGTCATGGGTTACGGGTTACCTACTGGTTATGAGATGTGTAGTCTAGGGTCAGGGTTAAGGGTTACCTACTGGTATGAGATGTGTAGTCTTGGGTCAGGGTCAGAGGTTAAGGGTTACCTACTGGTATGAGATGTGTAGGCTGACTATCCTCCAACTTGGTCCTGAGCCAATCAAAGTCCTGGTAGCGTCTCCTCACAGTGTACTCTGGTAGGTCAAACTCCACCCGCGTTGTCTGGAGAGAGAGAGAGAGAGACATGGAGGGTTACACTGTGTTACCTAGCCTCAGAGTACTGTGGTAGGTCAAACTCCACCAGTCTGGAGCAGGTATTCCCAAACTGGGGTACACACAATGCCGTCGGGGGTATGCCAAATAAAAATGTGATTCACATTTTCAAAAAAATACTATAAATATATTAAACTTAAAAAAATATAAAAAAATTCTCCCCTTCACATTTTCAAACAGTCCATTTATATTTTCCATTTTAGGGTTAGGCTTTTTCCTCTCAGCCTCGTTTCACTGCCAAAAATACAATTAAACCATCTACTGCTCTACAGTGAAAATGGTTAACTTTGTTAAAGCAAGGCCCCTGAACTCTCGTGTATTTTCTGCACTATGCAATGATATGGGCAGTGACCATGTAACGCTTTTACAACGTACAGAAGTGCGCTGGTTATCAAGGAGTATTGACACGTATTGTTTTAAATTGAGAGACGAGATTAAAGTTTTCACTTGCCTGACCGCTTGCCATGTTTCTCACACGACTGGTCTATCTGGGGGATGTTTTTTCTCACCTGAAAGACCTGAATCTAGGACAGGGACTCACCGCAACTATAAACTGGATTCAGTCTATCACAGTGCCATCCGTTTTGTTACCAAATCACCTCATACCACCCACCACGGCGACCTGTATGCTCTCGTCGGCTGGCCCTCGCTACATATTCGTCGCCAGACCCACTGGCTCCAAGTCATCTATACGTCTCTGCTAGGTAAAGCCCCGCCTTCTCAGCTCACTGGTCACGATAACAACACCCACCCGTAGCACGCGAGCCTGCTTGTAATAAACAATAAACAAGCCTGCTTGTAATAAAAGCATGGATCAGTCTCTCTGTATCAGCCTGAGAGAGAAACAGCTGCACCGTGGAAATGTTCCTCAGGTGGTAAAAAGCTATTTTGGTCACATTCCTGATGTGTGATTCAAAATGTAGTTCAGAATCGAAAATAACAACTAGGTTTTTTTACCATGTGTTTTATCTTTATTGCCCGTGAATAAAAATGTGCGTCGAGATTCTCTCTCTGTGCTTTGGCTCTAACAATAAGTACATCGGTATTGTCTTGATTTAGCTGTTGGAAGTTGAGCCACCCAACTATTTAAAATCACTAATACAGTCTAATAATTTATCCGTGGAGCTAAAATCCTCTGGTGACAGAGAGATGTAAAGTTGTGTATCATCTGCCTAGCAGTGAAAATCGGTGCTTTCCGATAATGATGCCAACGGGTAACATATATAACAAACTGAACTGTAACGGACCCAAAATCAAACCTTGTGGAATGCCACATTTGATATGTATTGAGTTATGTTCACCAAGGGTGACAAAAAACAACTATTGATCGGTTAAATATGTCCTAAACCAAATCAGACCTGGACCAGAGAGGCCGCACTGAAATCCAAGAATACCGTAGGACTGTCCCCGACTAAAATAAAATGTCTCTCTCCTCCCTGTGACTAGAACCCAGTGTCTCTCTCTCCTCTCTGTGACTGTGTGACTAGAACCCATTGTCTGTCTCCTCCTTGTGACTGTGTGACTAGAACCCATTTTCTCTCTCTCCTCCCTGTGACTAGAACCCATTGTCTCTCTCTCCTCCCTGTGACTAGAACCCATTGTCTCTGTCTCCTCCCTGTCTCTCTCTCCCTGTGACTAGAACCCATTGTCTCTCTCTCCTCCCTGTGACTAGAACCCATTGTCTCTCTCTCCTCCCTGTGACTAGAACCCATTGTCTCTCTCTCCTCCCTGTGACTAGAACCCATTGTCTCTCTCTCCTCCCTGTGACTAGAACCCATTGTCTCTCTCCTCCCTGTGACTAGAACCCATTGTCTCTCTCTCCTCCCTGTGACTAGAACCCATTGTCTCTCTCTCCTCCCTGTGACTAGAACCCATTGTCTCTCTCTCCTCCCTGTGACTAGAACCCATTGTCTCTCTCTCCTCCCTGTGACTAGAACCCATTGTCTCTCTCTCCTCCCTGTGACTAGAACCCATTGTCTCTCTCTCCTCCCTGTGACTAGAACCCATTGTCTCTCTCTCTCCTCCATGTGACTAGAACCCATTGTCTCTCTCTCCTCCCTGTGACTAGAACCCATTGTCTCTCTCTCCTCCCTGTGACTAGAACCCATTGTCTCTCTCTCCTCCATGTGACTAGAACCCATTGTCTCTCTCTCCTCCATGTGACTGTGTGACTAGAACCCATTGTCTCTCTCCTCCCTGTGACTAGAACCCATTGTCTCTCTCTCCTCCCTGTGACTAGAACCCATTGTCTCTCTGTCCTCCCTGTGACAATGTGACTAAAACCCATTGTCTCTCTCTCCTCCCTGTGACTGTGACTAGAACCCATTGTCTCTCTCCTCCCTGTGACTAAAACCCATTGTCTCCCTCTCCTCCCTGTGACTAGAACCCATTGTCTCTCTCTCCTCCCTGCTGCAGCGACAACCACAGAACATCAACAGTGTTTATAGAGCTGTCCTTGTTGCTGAAGCTGATACATAATTACAGCCACTTCTGTATGAAAAGATCTGTTTCCGATATCCCTCATTTGTTTAGGAAAAACATTCCCCATTCCCTCAAACCTTGCTCTCTTTGCGTGACACGTGTATGCATCAATAGGGCCTGACCTATACAGTATATCATAATCACATCAATAAATTGGTTCTAACAAACTCTGAACACCATAACACGCGTGACAGCAAGATGGATGCAGAGGACCTGATAAATAAACTCGAAACGGGGGAATGTTTACTGGTTGCTCAGGAGGTAAAGGGGAAGTCTGGCGTGTGGAATAAATGTGACTCGTTGTGGAAAATACTGGAGATCAAGAAAAAGAAGGTAAGAAGCGAGCGCCGCGTCCATATTGTGTTTGCTGTTAGATTACAATATCGTTTTTCTGACCTTTTGGAACAATGTAAACAACACTAAATAGATGACAAGCGTACCAGAGAGTTTTTTAAAAAGCATTTATTACAGCCAAGACCGTCACTAAATGGAACGGTTTAGGCCTGTTTATTGTTTACACTAATTATCCAGTGGTCCCTTTGGTATTTTAAAACTAAAATGCCTGATTGCATTTCACACTAAAACTAAAATGCCTGATTGCATTTCACACTAAAACTAAAATGCCTGATTGCATTTCACACCATGAATGGGGATAATATGGTATGGTGAGGTCCCTCAGTACGGTGATAATATGGTATGGTGAGGTCCCTCAGTACGGTGATATTATGGTATGGTGAGGTCTCTGAGTATGGTGATAATATGGTATGGTGATAATATGGTATGGTGGTAATATGGTATGGTGAGGTCTCTCAGTACGGTGATAATATGGTATGGTGAGGTCCCTCAGTACGGTGATATTATGGTATGGTGAGGTCTCTGAGTATGGTGATAATATGGTATGGTGATAATATGGTATGGTGGTAATATGGTATGGTGAGGTCTCTCAGTATGGTGATAATATGGTATGGTGATAATATGGTATGGTAATAATATGGTATGGTGGTAATATGGTTTCTCAGTATGGTGATAATAAGGTATGGTGATAATATGGTATGGTGAGGTCTCAGTATGGTGATAATATGGTATGGTGATAATATGGTATGGTGATAATATGGTATGGTGATAATATGGTATGGTGGTAATATGGTATGGTGATAATATGGTTTCTCAGTATGGTGATAATAAGGTATGGTGATAATATGGTATGGTGAGGTCTCAGTATGGTGATAATATGGTATGGTGATAATATGGTATGGTGATAATATGGTATGGTGATAATATGGTATGGTGGTAATATGGTATGGTGGTAATATGGTATGGTGATAATATGGTATGGTGATAATATGGTATGGTGGTAATATGGTATGGTGATAATATGGTATGGTGATAATATGGTATGGTGATAATATGGTATGGTGATAATATGGTATGGTGGTAATATGGTATGGTGGTAATATGGTATGGTGATAATATGGTATGGTAATAATATGGTATGGTGGTAATATGGTATGGTGGTAATATGGTTTCTCAGTATGGTGATAATATGGTATGGTGATAATATGGTATGGTGGTAATATGGTATGGTGATAATATGGTATTGTGATAATATGGTATGGTGATAATATGGTATGGTGGTAATATGGTATGGTGATAATATGGTATTGTGATAATATGGTATGGTGATAATATGGTATGGTGGTAATATGGTATGGTGAGGTCTCTCAGTATGGTGATAATATGGTATGGTGGTAATATGGTATGGTGATAATATGGTTTCTCAGTATGGTGGTAATATGGTATGGTGAGGTCTCTCAGTATGGTGATAATATGGTACGGTGATAATATGGTATGGTGATAATATGGTCTCTCAGTATGGTGATAACATGGTATGGTGATAGTATGGTATGGTGGTAATATGGTATGGTGATAACATGGTATGTTGAGGTCTCAGTATGGTGATAATATGGTATGGTGAGGTCTCTCAGTATGGTGATAATATGGTATGGTGATAATATGGTATGGTGATAATATGGTATGGTGATAATATGGTATGGTGGTAATATGGTATGGTGGTAATATGGTATGGTGCGGTCTCTCAGTATGGTGATAATATGGTACGGTGATAATATGGTATGGTGGTAATATGGTATGGTGGTAATATGGTATGGTGCGGTCTCTCAGTATGGTGATAATATGGTACGGTGATAATATGGTATGGTGATAATATGGTATGGTGGTAATATGGTATGGTGATAATATGGTATGGTGATAATATGGTATGGTGATAATATGGTCTCTCAGTATGGATATAATATGGTCTCTCTGTATGGTGGTAATATGGTATGGTGCGGTCTCTCAGTATGGTGATAATATGGTACGGTGATAATATGGTATGGTGATAATATGGTATGGTGATAATATGGTCTCTCAGTATGGATATAATATGGTCTCTCTGTATGGTGGTAATATGGTATGGTGAGGCCTCTCAGTATGGTGATAATATGGTATGGTGGTAATATGGTATGGTGGTAATATGGTATGGTGGTAATATGGTATGGTGCGGTCTCTCAGTATGGTGATAATATGGTACGGTGATAATATGGTATGGTGATAATATGGTCTCTCAGTATGGATATAATATGGTCTCTCTGTATGGTGGTAATATGGTATGGTGAGGTCCCTCAGTATGGTGATAATATGGTAGGTATGGTGATAATATGGTATGGTGATAATATGGTATGGTGAGGTCTCTCAGTATGGTGATAATATGGTATGGTGAGGTCCCTCAGTATGGTGATAATATGGTATGGTGAGGTCTCTCAGTATGGTGATAATATGGTAGGTATGGTGATAATATGGTATGGTGAGGTCTCAGTATGGTGATAATATGGTATGTTGAGGTCTCAGTATGGTGATAATATGGTAGGTATGGTGATAATATGGTATGGTGAGGTCTCAGTATGGTGATAATATGGTATGGTGAGGTCTCTCAGTATGGTGATAATATGGTAGGTATGGTGATAATATGGTATGGTGAGGTCCCTCAGTATGGTTATAGTATGGTATGGTGAGGTCCCTCAGTACGGTGATAATATGGTATGGTGGGGTCTCTCAGTATGGTGATAATATGGTCTCTCAGTATGGTGATAATATGGTATGGTGAGGTCCCTCAGTATAGTGATAATATGGTATGGTGAGGTCCCTCAGTATGGTTATAGTATGGTATGGTGAGGTCTCTCAGTATGGTTATAGTATGGTATGGTGAGGTCTCTCAGTATGGTTATAGTATGGTATGGTGAGGTCTCTCAGTATGGTTATAGTATGGTATGGTGAGGTCTCTCAGTATGGTTATAGTATGGTATGGTGAGGTCCCTCAGTATGGTTATAGTATGGTATGGTATGGTCTCTCAGTATGGTTATAGTATGGTATGGTCTCTCAGTATGGTTATAGTATGGTATGGTGAAGTCTCTCAGTATGGTTATAGTATGGTATGGTGAGGTCTCTCAGTATGGTTATAGTATGGTATGGTCTCTCAGTATGGTTATAGTATGGTATGGTGAAGTCTCTCAGTATGGTTATAGTATGGTATGGTGAGGTCTCTCAGTATGGTTATAGTATGGTATGGTGAGGTCTCTCAGTATGGTTATAGTATGGTATGGTGAGGTCTCTCAGTATGGTTATAGTATGGTATGGTGAGGTCTCTCAGTATGGTTATAGTATGGTATGGTGAGGTCTCTCAGTATGGTTATAGTATGGTATGGTGAGGTCTCTCAGTATGGTTATAGTATGGTATGGTGAGGTCTCTCAGTATGGTTATAGTATGGTATGGTGAGGTCTCTCAGTATGGTTATAGTATGGTATGGTGAGGTCCCTCAGTATGGTTATAGTATGGTATGGTGAGGTCTCTCAGTATGGTTATAGTATGGTATGGTGAGGTCTCTCGGTATGGTTATAGTATGGTATGGTGAGGTCTCTCAGTATGGTTATAGTATGGTATGGTGAGGTCTCTCGGTATGGTTATAGTATGGTATGGTGAGGTCTCTCAGTATGGTTATAGTATGGTATGGTGAGGTCTCTCAGTATGGTTATAGTATGGTATGGTGAGGTCTCTCAGTATGGTTATAGTATGGTATGGTGAGGTCTCTCAGTATGGTTATAGTATGGTATGGTGAGGTCTCTCAGTATGGTTATAGTATGGTATGGTGAGGTCTCTCAGTATGGTTATAGTATGGTATGGTGAGGTCCCTCAGTATGGTTATAGTATGGTATGGTGAGGTCTCTCAGTATGGTTATAGTATGGTATGGTGAGGTCTCTCAGTATGGTTATAGTATGGTATGGTGAGGTCTCTCAGTATGGTTATAGTATGGTATGGTGAGGTCCCTCAGTATGGTTATAGTATGGTATGGTGAGGTCTCTCAGTATGGTTATAGTATGGTATGGTGAGGTCTCTCAGTATGGTTATAGTATGGTATGGTGAGGTCTCTCAGTATGGTTATAGTATGGTATGGTGAGGTCTCTCAGTATGGTTATAGTATGGTATGGTGAGGTCTCTCAGTATGGTTATAGTATGGTATGGTGAGGTCTCTCAGTATGGTTATAGTATGGTATGGTGAGGTCTCTCAGTATGGTTATAGTATGGTATGGTGAGGTCTCTCAGTATGGTTATAGTATGGTATGGTGAAGTCTCTCAGTATGGTTATAGTATGGTATGGTGAGGTCTCTCAGTATGGTTATAGTATGGTGAGGTCTCTCAGTATGGTTATAGTATGGTATGGTGAGGTCTCTCAGTATGGTTATAGTATGGTTATAGTATGGTATGGTGAGGTCTCTCAGTATGGTTATAGTATGGTATGGTGAGGTCTCTCAGTATGGTTATAGTATGGTAAGGTGAGGTCTCTCAGTATGGTTATAGTATGGTATGGTGAGGTCCCTCAGTATGGTTATAGTATGGTATGGTGAGGTCTCTCAGTATGGTTATAGTATGGTATGGTGAGGTCTCTCAGTATGGTTATAGTATGGTATGGTGAGGTCTCTCAGTATGGTTATAGTATGGTATGGTGAGGTCTCTCAGTATGGTTATAGTATGGTATGGTGAGGTCTCTCAGTATGGTTATAGTATGGTATGGTGAGGTCTCTCAGTATGGTTATAGTATGGTATGGTGAGGTCTCTCAGTATGGTTATAGTATGGTATGGTGAGGTCTCTCAGTATGGTTATAGTATGGTATGGTGAGGTCTCTCAGTATGGTTATAGTATGGTATGGTGAGGTCTCTCAGTATGGTTATAGTATGGTATGGTGAGGTCTCTCAGTATGGTTATAGTATGGTATGGTGAAGTCTCTCAGTATGGTTATAGTATGGTATCTCTCAGTATGGTGAGGTCTCTCAGTATGGTTATAGTATGGTATGGTGAGGTCTCTCAGTATGGTTATAGTATGGTATGGTGAGGTCTCTCAGTATGGTTATAGTATGGTATGGTGAGGTCCCTCAGTATGGTTATAGTATGGTATGGTGAGGTCTCTCAGTATGGTTATAGTATGGTATGGTGAGGTCCCTCAGTATGGTTATAGTATGGTATGGTGAGGTCTCTCAGTATGGTTATAGTATGGTATGGTGAGGTCCCTCAGTATGGTTATAGTATGGTATGGTGAGGTCCCTCAGTATGGTTATAGTATGGTATGGTGAGGTCCCTCAGTATGGTTATAGTATGGTATGGTGAGGTCTCTCAGTATGGTTATAGTATGGTATGGTGAGGTCTCTCAGTATGGTTATAGTATGGTATGGTGAGGTCTCTCAGTATGGTTATAGTATGGTATGGTGAGGTCTCTCAGTATGGTTATAGTATGGTATGGTGAGGTCTCTCAGTATGGTTATAGTATGGTATGGTGAGGTCTCTCAGTATGGTTATAGTATGGTATGGTGAGGTCTCTCAGTATGGTTATAGTATGGTATGGTGAGGTCTCTCAGTATGGTTATAGTATGGTATGGTGAGGTCTCTCAGTATGGTTATAGTATGGTATGGTGAGGTCTCTCAGTATGGTTATAGTATGGTATGGTGAGGTCCCTCAGTATGGTTATAGTATGGTATGGTGAGGTCTCTCAGTATGGTTATAGTATGGTATGGTGAGGTCTCTCAGTATGGTTATAGTATGGTATGGTGAGGTCTCTCAGTACTGATTTGTATTTCTATTGTAGAACTGGCCATGTGTTGTGTTGTAAAACCAACTACTTCTATGTCTGGGACCACCAGGATATGAAAGTCCTATAGTTGGGTGTTAAATCTGACCAGAGGCCTCAAAAAAAAAAAAAACTATTCATTTAATGCAACTGGTTCCACGATCTGTGTTTCCTCCAGCTCAGCGTACAGAGTGGACCCTTGGTTAATGCATGACTTAGTAATCACCTCATTATCACACTCCCCCGCCCCACCCCTACGGCAGTGTACAGTATTACATAGTAAAGTGTGTATATTACAGCAGTATACAGTATTACTATAGTATTGTGTAGTAAAGTGTGTATATTACAGCAGTATACAGTATTACTATAGTATTGTGTAGTAAAGTGTGTATATTACAGCAGTATACAGTATTACTATAGTATTGCATAGTAAAGTGTGTGTATTACAGCAGTATACAGCATCGAGTATCGTTTCAGTATCGAGTATCGTTTCGGTATCGAGTATCGTTTCGGTATCGAGTATTTTGTTGCTAAACCCAGTATCAGCATTGTTTTGGTATACAGTATTTTGTTGCTAAACCCAGTATCAGCATTGTTTTGGTATACAGTATTTTGTTACTAAACCCAGTATCAGCATTGTTTTGTTATACAGTATTTTGTTGCTAAACCCAGTATCAGCATTGTTTTGGTATACAGTATTTTGTTACTAAACCCAGTATCAGCATTGTTTTGGTATACAGTATTTTGTTACTAAACCCAGTATCAGCATTGTTTTGGTATACAGTATTTTGTTACTAAACCCAGTATCAGCATCCAAGTCAAAATTATGGTATCGTGACAACTGACACAATATCTGGGCTGGAATCCCAATTAGGCCCGACTATTGTCGGTAGGTAGGTGAGGAGAGGTGAAGAGGGGAGAGGTGAGGAGAGGTGAAGAGGGGTGAGGAGAGGTGAAGAGGGGTGAGGATAGGAGAGGAGAAGAGGGGTGAGGAGAGGTGAAGAGGGGTGAGGAGAGGTGAGGAGGGGTGAGGAGAGGAGAGGTGAAGAGGGGTGAGGAGAGGTGAAGAGGGGTGAGGAGAGGTGAAGAGGGGTGAAGAGGGGTGAGGAGAGGTGTGAGGAGAGGAGAAGAGGGGTGAGGAGAGGAGAAGAGGGGTGAGGAGAGGTGAAGAGGGGTGAGGAGAGGAGAAGAGGGGTGAGGAGAGGTGAAGAGGGGTGAGGAGAGGTGAAGAGGGGTGAGGAGAGGTGAAGAGGGGTGAGGATAGGAGAGGAGAAGAGGGGTGAGGAGAGGTGAAGAGGGGTGAGGAGAGGTGAAGAGGGGTGAGGAGAGGTGAAGAGGGGTGAGGAGAGGTGAAGAGGGGTGAGGAGAGGTGAAGAGGGGTGAGGAGAGGAGAAGAGGGGTGAGGAGAGGTGAAGAGGGGTGAGGAGAGGTGAAGAGGGGTGAGGAGAGGAGAAGAGGGGTGAGGAGAGGTGAAGAGGGGTGAGGAGAGGTGAAGAGGGGTGAGGAGAGGTGAAGAGGGGTGAGGTGAGGAGAGGAGAGGAGAGGAGAGGTGAGGTGAGGAGAGGAGAGGTGAGGAGAGGTGAAGAGAGGAGAAGAGAGGTGAGGTGAGGAGAGGTGAAGAGAGGTGAAGAGAGGTGAAGAGAGGAGAAGAGAGGAGAAGAGAGGAGAGGAGAGGAGAGGAGAGGAGAGGTGAAGAGAGGTGAAGAGAGGTGAAGAGAGGTGAAGAGAGGAGAAGAGAGGAGAAGAGAGGAGAAGAGAGGAGAGGAGAGGAGAGGAGAGGTGAAGAGGGGTGAAGAGGGGTGAAGAGGGGTGAAGAGGGGTGAAGAGGGGTGAGGAGAGGAGAAGAGGGGTGAGGAGGGGGATGAGGGGGATGAGCGAGAGGGGGATGAGCGAGAAGGGAGAGATGACAACATTGTGTTGCTCCAGCCTCTAAGTTGGTCTATTTGATGACAGAATAAAAACAGAATTCTAACAGCAACAAAGCTTTATGGTTGAAAGGGTTGGGGCAGATGCTGTGTTTTCCCATCCACATTACAGGTTGTATTTTCCAGATCTGAGGTCCTTCAGCATCACGTGCCCTCCATCCACATTCCAGATCTGAGGTCCTTCAGCATCACGTGTCCTCCAGAGGGTAACAGATCTGAGGTCCTTCAGCATCATGTGTCCTCCAGAGGGTAACAGATCTGAAGTCCTTCAGCATCACGTGTCCTCCAGAGGGTAACAGATCTGAAGTCCTTCAGCATCACGTGTCCTCCAGAGGGTAACAGATCTGAAGTCCTTCAGCATCACGTGTCCTCCAGAGGGTAACAGATCTGAAGTCCTTCAGCATCACGTGTCCTCCAGAGGGTAACAGATCTGAGGTCCTTCAGCATCACGTGTCCTCCAGAGGGTAACAGATCTGAGGTCCTTCAGCATCACGTGTCCTCCAGAGGGTAACAGACAGCTTCTCCACAGACACATTGACTCTCCATGAAGCTGAGAGACAGCGAGCATGCGAGAGGACCCTACCCACCTTAGTGACCACTCTGTAGGTGATGTAGGTCTCCATGGTGGAGACGTGTTTCTTCGGGTCGTCGACGGTGACGAAGAGGTCACGTGTTTCTCCATCCAGGTCGTCATCCAGCTGCAGCCGGTTCAGGAGGGAGGACGAGGAGGAGGGACTAGATGTCTCCACCGGCGTCCCATTGGGCTGAATTTGGTCCTAGAAGCAGGAAACATGAAGACCATAGAAACAACTTAAGTAGTTGGATGTGTCCTAAATACCACCCAACATAGTGCACGACTTCTAACCAGAGAATACCACCCAACATAGTGCACAACTTCTAACCAGAGAATACCACCCAACATAGTGCACGACTTCTAACCAGAGAATACCACCCAACATAGTGCACGACTTCTAACCAGAGAATACCACCCAACATAGTGCACGACTTCTAACCAGAGAATACCACCCAACATAGTGCACGACTTCTAACCAGAGAATACCACCCAACATAGTGCACGACTTCTAACCAGAGAATACCACCCAACATAGTGCACGACTTCTAACCAGAGAATACCACCCAACATAGTGCACGACTTCTAACCAGAGAATACCACCCAACATAGTGCACGACTTCTAACCAGAGAATACCACCCAACATAGTGCACGACTTCTAACCAGAGAATACCACCCAACATAGTGCACGACTTCTAACCAGAGAATACCACCCAACATAGTGCACGACTTCTAACCAGAGAATACCACCCAACATAGTGCACGACTTCTAACCAGAGAATACCACCCAACATAGTGCACGACTTCTAACCAGAGAATACCACCCAACATAGTGCACGACTTCTAACCAGAGAATACCACCCAACATAGTGCACGACTTCTAACCAGAGAATACCACCCAACATAGTGCACGACTTCTAAACAGAGAATACCACCCAACATAGTGCACGACTTCTAACCAGAGAATACCACCCAACATAGTGCACGACTTCTAACCAGAGAATACCACCCAACATACACTAAACTACAGACATGATTGGTACTCTACATCTAATAACAGATCACATGACTGGTCCTCTACATCTAATAACAGATCACATGACTGGTACTCTACATGTAATAACAGATCACATGACTGGTACTCTACATCTAATAACAGATCACATGACTGGTACTCTTCATGTAATCTAATAACAGATCACATGACTGGTACTCTATATCTAATAATAGATCACATGACTGGTCCTCTACATCTAATAACAGATCACATGACTGGTACTCTACATCTAATAACAGATCACATGACTGGTACTCTACATCTAATAACAGATCACATGACTGGTACTCTTCATGTAATCTAATAACAGATCACATGACTGGTACTCTATATCTAATAATAGATCACATGACTGGTCCTCTACATCTAATAACAGATCACATGACTGGTACTCTACATCTAATAACAGATCACATGACTGGTACTCTACATCTAATAACAGATCACATGACTGGTACTCTACAACTAATAACAGATCACATGACTGGTACTCTACAACTAATAACAGATCACATGACTGGTACTCTACAACTAATAACAGATCACATGACTGGTACTCTACAACTAATAACAGATCACATGACTGGTACTCTACATCTAATAATAGATCACATGACTGGTACTCTACATCTAATAACAGATCACATGACTGGTACTCTACATCTAATAACAGATCACATGACTGGTACTCTACATCTAATAACAGATCACATGACTGGTACTCTACATCTAATAACAGATCACATGACTGGTACTCTACATCTAATAACAGATCACATGACTGGTCCTCTACATCTAATAACAGATCACATGACTGGTACTCTACATCTAATAACAGATCACATGACTGGTACTCTACATCTAATAACAGATCACATGACTGGTACTCTACATCTAATAACAGATCACATGACTGGTCCTCTACATCTAATAACAGATCACATGACTGGTACTCTACATCTAATAACAGATCACATGACTGGTACTCTACATCTAATAACAGATCACATGACTGGTACTCTACATCTAATAACAGATCACATGACTGGTACTCTACATCTAATAACAGATCACATGACTGGTACTCTACATCTAATAACAGATCACATGACTGATACTCTACATCTAATAACAGATCACATGACTGGTACTCTACATCTAATAACAGATCACATGACTGGTACTCTACATCTAATAATAGATCACATGACTGGTACTCTACATCTAATAACAGATCACATGACTGGTACTCTACATCTAATAACAGATCACATGACTGGTACTCTACATCTAATAACAGATCACATGACTGGTACTCTACATCTAATAACAGATCACATGACTGGTACTCTACATCTAATAACAGATCACATGACTGGTACTCTACATCTAATAACAGATCACATGACTGGTACTCTACATCTAATAACAGATCACATGACTGGTACTCTACATCTAATAACAGATCACATGACTGGTACTCTACATCTAATAACAGATCACATGACTGGTACTCTACATCTAATAACAGATCACATGACTGGTACTCTACATCTAATAACAGATCACATGACTGGTACTCTACATCTAATAACAGATCACATGACTGGTACTCTACATCTAATAACAGATCACATGACTGGTACTCTACATCTAATAACAGATCACATGACTGGTACTCTACATCTAATAACAGATCACATGACTGGTACTCTACATCTAATAACAGATCACATGACTGGTACTCTACATCTAATAACAGATCACATGACTGGTACTCTACATCTAATAACAGATCACATGACTGGTACTCTACATCTAATAACAGATCACATGACTGGTACTCTACATCTAATAACAGATCACATGACTGGTACTCTACATCTAATAACAGATCACATGACTGGTACTCTACATCTAATAACAGATCACATGACTGGTACTCTACATCTAATAACAGATCACATGACTGGTACTCTACATCTAATAACAGATCACATGACTGGTACTCTACATCTAATAACAGATCACATGACTGGTACTCTACATCTAATAACAGATCACATGACTGGTACTCTACATCTAATAACAGATCACATGACTGGTACTCTACATCTAATAACAGATCACATGACTGGTACTCTACATCTAATAACAGATCACATGACTGGTACTCTACATCTAATAACAGATCACATGACTGGTACTCTACATCTAATAACAGATCACATGACTGGTACTCTACATCTAATAACAGATCACATGACTGGTACTCTACATCTAATAATAGATCACATGACTGGTACTCTACATCTAATAATAGATCACATGACTGGTACTCTACATCTAATAATAGATCACATGACTGGTCCTCTACATCTAATAACAGATCACATGACTGGTACTCTACATCTAATAACAGATCACATGACTGGTACTCTACATCTAATAACAGATCACATGACTGGTACTCTACAACTAATAACAGATCACATGACTGGTACTCTACAACTAATAACAGATCACATGACTGGTACTCTACATCTAATAACAGATCACATGACTGGTACTCTACATCTAATAACAGATCACATGACTGGTACTCTACATCTAATAACAGATCACATGACTGGTACTCTACATCTAATAACAGATCACATGACTGGTACTCTACATGTAATAACAGATCACATGACTGGTACTCTTCATGTAATCTAATAACAGATCACATGACTGGTCCTCTACATCTAATAATAGATCACATGACTGGTCCTCTACATCTAATAATAGATCACATGACTGGTCCTCTACATCTAATAACAGATCACATGACTGGTACTCTTCATGTAATCTAATAACAGATCACATGACTGGTCCTCTACATCTAATAACAGATCACATGACTGGTACTCTACATCTAATAACAGATCACATGACTGGTACTCTACATCTAATAACAGATCACATGACTGGTACTCTACATCTAATAACAGATCACATGACTGGTACTCTACATCTAATAACAGATCACATGACTGGTACTCTACATCTAATAACAGATCACATGACTGGTACTCTACATCTAATAACAGATCACATGACTGGTACTCTACATCTAATAACAGATCACATGACTGGTACTCTACATCTAATAACAGATCACATGACTGGTACTCTACATCTAATAACAGATCACATGACTGGTACTCTACATCTAATAACAGATCACATGACTGGTACTCTACATCTAATAACAGATCACATGACTGGTACTCTACATCTAATAACAGATCACATGACTGGTACTCTACATCTAATAACAGATCACATGACTGGTACTCTACATCTAATAACAGATCACATGACTGGTACTCTACATCTAATAATAGATCACATGACTGGTACTCTACATCTAATAACAGATCACATGACTGGTACTCTACATCTAATAACAGATCACATGACTGGTACTCTACATCTAATAACAGATCACATGACTGGTACTCTACATCTAATAACAGATCACATGACTGGTACTCTACATCTAATAACAGATCACATGACTGGTCCTCTACATCTAATAACAGATCACATGACTGGTACTCTACATCTAATAACAGATCACATGACTGGTCCTCTACATCTAATAACAGATCACATGACTGGTACTCTACATCTAATAACAGATCACATGACTGGTACTCTACATCTAATAACAGATCACATGACTGGTACTCTACATCTAATAACAGATCACATGACTGGTACTCTACATCTAATAACAGATCACATGACTGGTACTCTACATCTAATAACAGATCACATGACTGGTACTCTACAACTAATAACAGATCACATGACTGGTACTCTACATCTAATAACAGATCACATGACTGGTACTCTACAACTAATAACAGATCACATGACTGGTACTCTACATCTAATAACAGATCACATGACTGGTACTCTACAACTAATAACAGATCACATGACTGGTACTCTTCATGTAATCTAATAACAGATCACATGACTGTACTGTGTTGTTAGGTATTACAACTGTATCAGGACATCAAACCAGCATTGTAATAGTGGTGGGGAGAAGAGAGAGTTTTGTAATATAAGGCCCTAAAAACACTGACAAAACTTTCCTGGTAGCCTGCCCAGCCAGCTGTGAGAGTTGGGCTTGTGTCATGAAGTGCTCTTTCCTAAACAGACAATAACAGTGTTAGCCGAAGTTAAACACTGATGTTAAAAGACTGACAAATGACACCCAGGACAAATAGAAGCACCCCCCCTGTGGGCCTTGGTCAAAACAGAGCCCTATGGGCCTTGGTCAAAACAGAGCCCTATGGGCATTGGTCAAAACAGAGCCCTATGGGCCTGGGTCAAAACAGAGCCCTATGGGCCTGGGTCAAAACAGAACCCTATGGGCCTTGTTCAAAACAGAACCCTATGGGCCTTGTTCAAAACAGAACCCTATGGGCCTTGTTCAAAACAGAACCCTATGGGCCTTGTTCAAAACAGAACCCTATGGGCCTTGTTCAAAACAGAACCCTATGGGCCTTGTTCAAAACAGAACCCTATGGGCCTTGTTCAAAACAGAACCCTATGGGCCTTGTTCAAAACAGAACCCTATGGGCCTTGGTCAAAACAGAACCCGATGGGCCTTGGTCAAAACAGAACCCGATGGGCCTTGGTCAAAACAGAACCCGATGGGCCTTGGTCAAAACAGAACCCTATGGGTCTTGGTCAAAACAGAGCCCTATGGACCTTGGTCAAAACAGAACCCTATGGGCCTTGGTCAAAACAGAACCCTATGGGCCTTGTTCAAAACAGAGCCCTATGGGCCTTGTTCAAAACAGAGCCCTATGGGCCTTGTTCAAAACAGAGCCCTATGGGCCTTGTTCAAAACAGAGCCCTATGGGCCTTGTCAAAACAGAACCCTATGGGCCTTGTTCAAAACAGAGCCCTATGGGCATTGGTCAAAACAGAGCCCTGTGGGCCTTGTCAAAACAGAGCCCTGTGGGCCTTGGTCAAAACAGAGCCCTGTGGGCCTTGGTCAAAACAGAGCCCTGTGGGCCTTGGTCAAAACAGAGCCCTATGGGCCTTGTTCAAAACAGAGCCCTATGGGCCTTGTTCAAAACAGAGCCCTATGGGCCTTGTTCAAAACAGAGCCCTATGGGCCTTGTTCAAAACAGAGCCCTATGGGCCTGGGTCAAAACAGAACCCTATGGGCCTTGGTCAAAACAGAGCCCTATGGGCCTTGGTCAAAACAGAGCCCTATGGGCCTGGGTCAAAACAGAGCCCTATGGGCCTGGGTCAAAACAGAGCCCTATGGGCCTGGGTCAAAACAGAGCCCTATGGGCCTGGGTCAAAACAGAACCCTATGGGCCTTGTTCAAAACAGAACCCTATGGGCCTTGTTCAAAACAGAGCCCTATGGGCCTTGTTCAAAACAGAACCCTATGGGCCTTGGTGGGGCCTCAAAACAGAACCCTATGGGCCTTGTTCAAAACAGAACCCGATGGGCCTTGTTCAAAACAGAACCCGATGGGCCTTGGTCAAAACAGAACCCGATGGGCCTTGGTCAAAACAGAGCCCTATGGGCCTTGGTCAAAACAGAGCCCTATGGGCCTTGTTCAAAACAGAACCCTATGGGCCTTGTTCAAAACAGAGCCCTATGGGCCTTGGTCAAAACAGAGCCCTATGGGCCTTGGTCAAAACAGAGCCCTATGGGCCTTGGTCAAAACAGAGCCCTATGGGCCTTGTTCAAAACAGAGCCCTATGGGCCTTGGTCAAAACAGAGCCCTATGGGCCTTGGTCAAAACAGAACCCTATGGGCCTTGTTCAAAACAGAGCCCTATGGGCCTTGGTCAAAACAGAACCCTATGGGCCTTGGTCAAAACAGAACCCTATGGGCCTTGGTCAAAACAGAACCCTATGGGCCTGGGTCAAAACAGAGCCCTATGGGCCTTGGTCAAAACAGAGCCCTATGGGCCTGGGTCAAAACAGAACCCTATGGGCCTGGGTCAAAACAGAACCCTATGGGCCTTGGTCAAAACAGAGCCCTATGGGCCTGGGTCAAAACAGAACCCTATGGGCCTTGGTCAAAACAGAGCCCTATGGGCCTTGGTCAAAACAGAGCCCTATGGGCCTGGGTCAAAACAGAGCCCTATGGGCCTGGGTCAAAACAGAGCCCTATGGGCCTTGGTCAAAACAGAGCCCTATGGGCCTGGGTCAAAACAGAGCCCTATGGGCCTTGGAGCCCCTGGGCCTCAAAACAGAGCCCTATGGGCCTTGGTCAAAACAGAGCCCTATGGGCCTTGGTCAAAACAGAGCCCTATGGGCCTTGTTCAAAACAGAGCCCTATGGGCCTTGGTCAAAACAGAGCCCTATGGGCCTTGGGTCAAAACAGAGCCCTATGGACCTTGGTCAAAACAGAACCCTATGGGCCTTGGTCAAAACAGAACCCTATGGGCCTTGTTCAAAACAGAACCCTATGGGCCTTGTTCAAAACAGAGCCCTATGGGCCTTGTTCAAAACAGAGCCCTATGGGCCTTGTTCAAAACAGAGCCCTATGGGCCTTGGTCAAAACAGAGCCCTATGGGCCTTGGTCAAAACAGAGCCCTATGGGCCTTGTTCAAAACAGAGCCCTATGGGCCAAAACAGAGCCCTATGGGCCTTGGTCAAAACAGAGCCCTATGGGCCTTATGGGCCTTGGTCAAAACAGAGCCCTATGGGCCTTGGAGCCCTATGGGCCTTGGTCAAAACAGAGCCCTATGGGCCTTGTTCAAAACAGAGCCCTATGGGCCTTGGTCAAAACAGAGCCCTATGGGCCTTGGTCAAAACAGAGCCCTATGGGCCTGGGTCAAAACAGAGCCCTATGGGCCTGGGTCAAGCCCTATGGGCCTTGAGCCCTTGGGCAAAAACAGAACCCTATGGGCCTTGTTCAAAACAGAACCCTATGGGCCTTGTTCAAAACAGAGCCCTATGGGCCTTGTTCAAAACAGAGCCCTATGGGCCTTGGTCAAAACAGAGCCCTATGGGCCTTGGTCAAAACAGAGCCCTATGGGCCTTGGTCAAAACAGAGCCCTATGGGCCTTGGTCAAAACAGAACCCTATGGGCCTTGTTCAAAACAGAACCCTATGGGCCTTGTTCAAAACAGAGCCCTATGGGCCTTGGTCAAAACAGAGCCCTATGGGCCTTGGTCAAAACAGAACCCTATGGGCCTTGTTCAAAACAGAACCCTACCTTGTTCAAAACAGAACCCTATGGGCCTTGGTCAAAACAGAGCCCTATGGGCCTTGGTCAAAACAGAGCCCTATGGGCCTTGTTCAAAACAGAACCCTATGGGCCTTGTTCAAAACAGAGCCCTTGGTCAAAACAGAACCCTATGGGCCTTGGTCAAAACAGAGCCCTCCTTGTTCAAAACAGAACCCTATGGGCCTTGTTCAAAACAGAGCCCTATGGGCCTTGGTCAAAACAGAGCCCTATGGGCCATGGTCAAAACAGAACCCTATGGGCCTTGTTCAAAACAGAGCCCTATGGGCCTTGGTCAAAACAGAACCCTATGGGCCTTGGTCAAAACAGAACCCTATGGGCCTTGTTCAAAACAGAACCCTATGGGCCCTTGGTCAAAACAGAACCCTATGGGCCTTGTCCAGAACCCTATGGGCCTCAAAACAGAGCCCTAGGGCCTTGGTCAAAACCCCCGATGGGCCTGGGTCAAAACAGAACCCTATGGGCCTTGGTCAAAACAGAGCCCTATGGGCCTGGGTCAAAACAGAGCCCTATGGGCCTTGGTCAAAACAGAGCCCTATGGGCCTTGGTCAAAACAGAGCCCTATGGGCCTGGGTCAAAACAGAGCCCTATGGGCCTGGGTCAAAACAGAGCCCTATGGGCCTGGGTCAAAACAGAGCCCTATGGGCCTTGGTCAAAACAGAACCCTATGGGCCTTGGTCAAAACAGAGCCCTAGCCCTATGGGCCTGGGTCAAAGAGCCCTATGGGCAGAACCCTATGGGCCTTGGTCAAAACAGAACCCTATGGGCCTTGGTCAAAACAGAACCCTATGGGCCTTGGTCAAAACAGGCCCTATGGGCCTTGTTCAAAAGAACCCTAGAAAACCCTATGGGCCTTGGTCAAAACAGAACCCTATGGGCCTTGTTCAAAACAGAACCCTATGGGCCTTGGTCAAAACAGAGCCCTATGGGCCTTGGTCAAAACAGAACCCTATGGGCCTTGTTCAAAACAGAGCCCTGGGCATGGGCCCTTGGTCAAAACAGAGCCCTATGGGCCTTGTCAAAACAGAGCCCTGTGGGCAAAAACAGAGCCCTATGGGCCTTGGTCAAAACAGAGCCCTATGGGCCTTGGTCAAAACAGAGCCCTATGGGCCTTGTTCAAAACAGAGCCCTATGGGCCTTGTTCAAAACAGAGCCCTATGGGCCTTGTTCAAAACAGAGCCCTATGGGCCTTGTTCAAAACAGAGCCCTATGGGCATTGGTCAAAACAGAGCCCTATGGGCCTTGGTCAAAACAGACCCTATGGGCCTGGGTCAAAACAGAACCCTATGGGCCTTGGTCAAAACAGAGCCCTATGGGCCTTGGTCAAAACAGAGCCCTATGGGCCTGGGTCAAAACAGAGCCCTATGGGCCTGGGTCAAAACAGAGCCCTATGGGCCTGGGTCAAAACAGAGCCCTATGGGCCTGGGTCAAAACAGAGCCCTATGGGCCTGGGTCAAAACAGAGCCCCGATGGGCTTGGGTCAAAACAGAACCCTATGGGCCTTGTTCAAACAGAACCCTATGGGCCTTGTTCAAAACAGAGCCCTATGGGCCTTGTTCAAAACAGAACCCTATGGGCCTTGGCCAGAGCCCTATGGGCCTTGGTCAAAACAGAACCCTATGGGCCTTGGTCAAAACAGAGCCCTATGGGCCTTGGTCAAAACAGAGCCCTATGGGCCTTGTTCAAAACAGAACCCTATGGGCCTGGGTCAAAACAGAGCCCTATGGGCCTTGGTCAAAACAGAGCCCTATGGGCCTGGTCAAAACAGAACCCTATGGGCCTGGGTCAAAACAGAACCCTATGGGCCTTGGTCAAAACAGAGCCCTATGGGCCTGGGTCAAAACAGAACCCTATGGGCCTTGGTCAAAACAGAGCCCTATGGGCCTTGGTCAAAACAGAGCCCTATGGGCCTGGTCAAAACAGAGCCCTATGGGCCTGGGTCAAAACAGAGCCCTATGGGCCTGGGTCAAAACAGAGCCCTATGGGCCTGGTCAAAACAGAGCCCTATGGGCCTGGGTCAAAACCCTAGGGCCTTGGTCACCCCTATGGGCCTTGGTCAAAACAGAGCCCTATGGGCCTTGTTCAAAACAGAGCCCTATGGGCCTGGGTCAAAACAGAGCCCTATGGGCCTGGGTCAAAACAGAGCCCTATGGGCCTTGGTCAAAACAGAACCCTATGGGCCTTGGTCAAAACAGAACCCTATGGGCCTTGTTCAAAACAGAACCCTATGGGCCTTGTTCAAAACAGAGCCCTATGGGCCTTGTTCAAAACAGAGCCCTATGGGCCTTGTTCAAAACAGAGCCCTATGGGCCTGGGTCAAAACAGAACCCTATGGGCCTTGGTCAAAACAGAGCCCTATGGGCCTTGGTCAAAACAGAGCCCTATGGGCCTGGGTCAAAACAGAGCCCTATGGGCCTGGGTCAAAACAGAGCCCTATGGGCCTGGGTCAAAACAGAGCCCTATGGGCCTGGGTCAAAACAGAGCCCTATGGGCCTGGGTCAAAACAGAACCCTATGGGCCTTGTTCAAAACAGAACCCTATGGGCCTTGTTCAAAAACAGAGCCCTATGGGCCTTGTTCAAAACAGAACCCTATGGGCCTTGTCAAAACAGAGCCCTATGGGCCTTGGTCAAAACAGAACCCTATGGGCCTTGGTCAAAACAGAGCCCTATGGGCCTTGGTCAAAACAGAGCCCTATGGGCCTTGTTCAAAACAGAACCCTATGGGCCTTGTTCAAAACAGAACCCTATGGGCCTTGGTCAAAACAGAGCCCTATGGGCCTTGGTCAAAACAGAACCCTCCTTGTTCAAAACAGAGCCCTATGGGCATTGGTCAAAACAGAGCCCTATGGGCCTTGTCAAAACAGAGCCCTGTGGGCCTTGGTCAAAACAGAGCCCTGTGGGCCTTGGTCAAAACAGAGCCCTATGGGCCTTGGTCAAAACAGAGCCCTATGGGCCTTGGTCAAAACAGAGCCCTATGGGCCTTGTTCAAAACAGAGCCCTATGGGCCTTGTTCAAAACAGAGCCCTATGGGCCTTGTTCAAAACAGAGCCCTATGGGCATTGGTCAAAACAGAGCCCTATGGGCCTGGGTCAAAACAGAACCCTATGGGCCTTGGTCAAAACAGAGCCCTATGGGCCTTGGTCAAAAACAGAGCCCTATGGGCCTGGGCCAGAGCCCTATGGGCCTGGGTCAAAACAGAGCCTAGGGCCTGGGGTCAAAACAGAGCCCTATGGGCCTGGGTCAAAACAGAACCCTATGGGCCTTGTTCAAACAGAACCCTATGGGCCTTGTTCAAAACAGAGCCCTATGGGCCTTGTTCAAAACAGAACCCTATGGGCCTTGGTCAAAACAGAGCCCTATGGGCCTTGGTCAAAACAGAACCCTATGGGCCTTGGTCAAAACAGAGCCCTATGGGCCTTGGTCAAAACAGAGCCCTATGGGCCTTGTTCAAAACAGAACCCTATGGGCCTTGTTCAAAACAGAACCCTATGGGCCTTGTTCAAAACAGAGCCCTATGGGCCTTGGTCAAAACAGAGCCCTATGGGCCTGGGTCAAAACAGAGCCCTATGGGCCTGGGTCAAAACAGAGCCCTATGGGCCTGGGTCAAAACAGAGCCCTATGGGCCTGGGTCAAAACAGAACCCTATGGGCCTTGTTCAAAACAGAACCCTATGGGCCTTGTTCAAAACAGAGCCCTATGGGCCTTGTTCAAAACAGAACCCTATGGGCCTTGGTCAAAACAGAGCCCTATGGGCCTTGGTCAAAACAGAACCCTATGGGCCTTGTTCAAAACAGAACCCGATGGGCCTTGTTCAAAATGGGCCTTGGTCAAAACAGAGCCCTATGGGCCTTGTTCAAAACAGAACCCTATGGGCCTTGTTCAAAACAGAGCCCTATGGGCCTTGGTCAAAACAGAGCCCTATGGGCCTTGGTCAAAACAGAGCCCTATGGGCCTTGGTCAAAACAGAGCCCTATGGGCCTTGGTCAAAACAGAGCCCTATGGTCAAACCTGGGCCATGGTCAAAACAGAACCCTATGGGCCTTGGTCAAAACAGAGCCCTATGGGCCTTGGTCAAAACAGAACCCTGGGCCTTGGTCAAAACAGAACCCTGGGCCTTGGTCAAAACAGAACCCTATGGGCCTGGGTCAAAACAGAGCCCTATGGGCCTTGGTCAAAACAGAGCCCTATGGGCCTGGGTCAAAACAGAACCCTATGGGCCTGGGTCAAAACAGAACCCTATGGGCCTTGGTCAAAACAGAGCCCTATGGGCCTGGGTCAAAACAGAACCCTATGGGCCTTGGTCAAAACAGAGCCCTATGGGCCTTGGTCAAAACAGAGCCCTATGGGCCTGGGTCAAAACAGAGCCCTATGGGCCTGGGTCAAAACAGAGCCCTATGGGCCTGGGTCAAAACAGAGCCCTATGGGCCTGGGGTCAAAACAGAGCCCTATGGGCCTGGGTCAAAACAGAACCCTATGGGCCTTGGTCAAAACAGAGCCCTATGGGCCTTGTTCAAAAACAGAGCCCTATGGGCCTGGGTCAAAACAGAGCCCTATGGGCCTGGGTCAAAACAGAGCCCTATGGGCCTGGGTCAAAACAGAGCCCTATGGACCTTGGTCAAAACAGAACCCTATGGGCCTTGGTCAAAACAGAACCCTATGGGCCTTGTTCAAAACAGAACCCTATGGGCCTTGTTCAAAACAGAGCCCTATGGGCCTTGTTCAAAACAGAACCCTATGGGCCTTGTTCAAAACAGAGCCCTATGGGCCTTGGTCAAAACAGAACCCTATGGGCCTTGGTCAAAACAGAACCCTATGGGCCTTGTTCAAAACAGAGCCCTATGGGCATTGGTCAAAACAGAGCCCTATGGGCCTTGTCAAAACAGAGCCCTGTGGGCCTTGGTCAAAACAGAGCCCTGTGGGCCTTGGTCAAAACAGAGCCCTATGGGCCTTGGTCAAAACAGAGCCCTATGGGCCTTGGTCAAAACAGAGCCCTATGGGCCTTGTTCAAAACAGAGCCCTAGGGCCTTGTTCAAAACAGAGCCCTATGGGCCTTGTTCAAAACAGAGCCCTATGGGCCTTGTTCAAAACAGAGCCCTATGGGCCTTATTCAAAACAGAGCCCTATGGGCATGTCAAAACAGAGCCCTATGGGCCTTGGTCAAAACAGAGCCCTATGGGCCTGGGTCAAAACAGAACCCTATGGGCCTTGGTCAAAACAGAGCCCTATGGGCCTTGGTCAAAACAGAGCCCTATGGGCCTGGGTCAAAACAGAGCCCTATGGGCCTGGGTCAAAACAGAGCCCTATGGGCCTGGAGTCAAAACAGAGCCCTATGGGCCTGGGTCAAAAACAGAGCCCTATGGGCTTGGGTCAAAAACAGAACCCTATGGGCCTTGTTCAAAACAGAACCCTATGGGCCTTGTTCAAAACAGAGCCCTATGGGCCTTGTTCAAAACAGAACCCTATTGGGAGCCCTATGGGCCTTGGTCAAAACAGAACCCTAGAGCCCTATGGGCCTTGTTCAAAACAGAGCCCTATGGGCCTTGGGCCTGGGTCAAAACAGAGCCCTATGGGCCTTGGTCAAAACAGAGCCCTATGGGCCTGGGTCAAAACAGAACCCTATGGGCCTGGGTCAAAACAGAACCCTATGGGCCTTGGTCAAAACAGAGCCCTATGGGCCTGGGTCAAAACAGAACCCTATGGGCCTTGGTCAAAACAGAGCCCTATGGGCCTTGGTCAAAACAGAGCCCTATGGGCCTGGGTCAAAACAGAGCCCTATGGGCCTGGGTCAAAACAGAGCCCTATGGGCCTGGGTCAAAACAGAGCCCTATGGGCCTGGGTCAAAACAGAGCCCTATGGGCCTGGGTCAAAACAGAACCCTATGGGCCTTGGTCAAAACAGAGCCCTATGGGCCTTGTTCAAAACAGAGCCCTATGGGCCTGGGTCAAAACAGAGCCCTATGGGCCTGGGTCAAAACAGAGCCCTATGGACCTTGGTCAAAACAGAACCCTATGGGCCTTGGTCAAAACAGAACCCTATGGGCCTTGTTCAAAACAGAACCCTATGGGCCTTGTTCAAAACAGAGCCCTATGGGCCTTGTTCAAAACAGAACCCTATGGGCCTTGTTCAAAACAGAGCCCTATGGGCCTTGGTCAAAACAGAACCCTATGGGCCTTGGTCAAAACAGAACCCTATGGGCCTTGTTCAAAACAGAGCCCTATGGGCATTGGTCAAAACAGAGCCCTATGGGCCTTGTCAAAACAGAGCCCTGTGGGCCTTGGTCAAAACAGAGCCCTGTGGGCCTTGGTCAAAACAGAGCCCTATGGGCCTTGGTCAAAACAGAGCCCTATGGGCCTTGGTCAAAACAGAGCCCTATGGGCCTTGTTCAAAACAGAGCCCTATGGGCCTTGTTCAAAACAGAGCCCTATGGGCCTTGTTCAAAACAGAGCCCTATGGGCATTGGTCAAAACAGAGCCCTATGGGCCTGGGTCAAAACAGAACCCTATGGGCCTTGGTCAAAACAGAGCCCTATGGGCCTTGGTCAAAACAGAGCCCTATGGGCCTGGGTCAAAACAGAGCCCTATGGGCCTGGGTCAAAACAGAGCCCTATGGGCCTGGGTCAAAACAGAGCCCTATGGGCCTGGGTCAAAACAGAGCCCTATGGGCCTGGGTCAAAACAGAACCCTATGGGCCTTGTTCAAAACAGAACCCTATGGGCCTTGTTCAAAACAGAGCCCTATGGGCCTTGTTCAAAACAGAACCCTATGGGCCTTGGTCAAAACAGAGCCCTATGGGCCTTGGTCAAAACAGAACCCTATGGGCCTTGGTCAAAACAGAGCCCTATGGGCCTTGGTCAAAACAGAGCCCTATGGGCCTTGTTCAAAACAGAACCCTATGGGCCTTGTTCAAAACAGAACCCTATGGGCCTTGGTCAAAACAGAGCCCTATGGGCCTTGGTCAAAACAGAGCCCTATGGGCCTTGGTCAAAACAGAGCCCTATGGGCCTTGTTCAAAACAGAGCCCTATGGGCCTTGGTCAAAACAGAGCCCTATGGGCCATGGTCAAAACAGAACCCTATGGGCCTTGTTCAAAAACAGAGCCCTATGGGCCTTGGTCAAAACAGAACCCGATGGGCCTTGGTCAAAACAGAACCCTATGGGCCTTGGTCAAAACAGAACCCTATGGGCCTGGGTCAAAACAGAGCCCTATGGGCCTTGGTCAAAACAGAGCCCTATGGGCCTGGGTCAAAACAGAACCCTATGGGCCTGGGTCAAAACAGAACCCTATGGGCCTTGGTCAAAACAGAGCCCTATGGGCCTGGGTCAAAACAGAACCCTATGGGCCTTGGTCAAAACAGAACCCTATGGGCCTTGATCAAAACAGAGCCCTATGGGCCTTGGTCAAAACAGAACCCTATGGGCCTTGGTCAAAACAGAACCCTATGGGCCTGGGTCAAAACAGTGCATTAAATAGGTAAGAGGATGCCAGTTGGGATTCAGCCCGTCACTGTGCATTCATTTATATGGGGTTCTGTTGCATATTCAGATCATAAGGCAAAGAAAGAATGGCCTATTGAGTTGATGAGCACAGGAAGCAAGCTCCTTATTGTCCCCAAACTATGACGCTAAACTATGATAACAAATGAACACATTCTTGTAAGGATTTCTTTAAGGTCAGTCCAGTGATATATGGAAAGATGGTTTAAAACAGCCTAATTCCTCGAGACCTAGGAGGCAGCATTAGTAATGCATTACACTGTGGAACGCCAGGAATGCTTCAACCAAGATTATGGGGAGGTTTGCAGGACACGGATTAAGGTCTATCCCTGGACTAAAAAGCTTAATCAATGGACAATCTCTATTGAAAATGCTTTTTAGTCTAGGATAAATCTCAGCTTCTACCAGCAAGCCATGACTCCTGAACAGCTAATCAAAGGGCAACCCAGACCCCTCATTTACGCTGCTGCTACTCTCTGTTTATTATCAATGCATAGTCCCTTTAATGCATAGTCCCTCTACCTCCATGTACATATTACCTCAATTACCCTGACTAACCGGTACCCCCACACATTGACTCTGTACCGGTACCCCCTGTATATAGCCTCCACATTGACTCTGTACCGGTACCCCCTGTATATAGCCTCCACATTGACTCTGTACCGGTACCCCCCCTGTATATAGCCTCCACATTGACTCTGTACCGGTACCCCCTGTATATAGCCTCCACATTGACTCTGTACCGGTACCCCCTGTATATAGCCTCCACATTGACTCTGTACCGGTACCCCCTGTATATAGCCTCCACATTGACTCTGTACCGGTACCCCCTGTATATAGCCTCCACATTGACTCTGTACCGGTACCCCCTGTATATAGCCTCCACATTGACTCTGTACCGGTACCCCCTGTATATAGCCTCCACATTGACTCTGTACCGGTACCCCCTGTATATAGCCTCCACATTGACTCTGTACCGGTACCACCTGTATATAGCCTCCACATTGACTCTGTACCGGTACCACCTCTATATAGCCTCCACATTGACTCTGTACCGGTACCACCTGTATATAGCCTCCACATTGACTCTGTACCGGTACCACCTGTATATAGCCTCCACATTGACTCTGTACCGGTACCCCCTGTATATAGCCTCCACATTGACTCTGTACCGGTACCACCTGTATATAGCCTCCACATTGACTCTGTACTGGTACCCCCTGTATATAGCCTCCATTGACTCTGTACCGGTACCCCCTCCATATTGGCTCTGTACCGGCACCCCTGTATATAGCCTCCACATTGACTCTGTACCGTAACACCCTGTATATAGCCTCCACATTGACTCTGTACCGTAACACCCTGTATATAGCCTCCACATTGACTCTGTACCGTAACACCCTGTATATAGCCTCCACATTGACTCTGTACCGTAACACCCTGTATATAGCCTCCACATTGACTCTGTACCGTAACACCCTGTATATAGCCTCCACATTGACTCTGTACCGTAACACCCTGTATATAGCCTCCACATTGACTCTGTACCGTAACACCCTGTATATAGTCTCCACATTGACTCTGTACCGTAATACCCTGTATATAGCCTCCACATTGACTCAGTACCGTAATACCCTGTATATAGCCTCCACATTGACTCAGTACCGTAATACCCTGTATATAGTCTCCACATTGACTCTGTACCGTAATACCCTGTATATAGCCTCCACATTGACTCAGTACCGTAATACCCTGTATATAGCCTCCACATTGACTCAGTACCGTAATACCCTGTATATAGTCTCCACATTGACTCTGTACCGTAATACCCTGTATATAGCCTCCACATTGACTCAGTACCGTAATACCCTGTATATAGCCTCCACATTGACTCAGTACCGTAATACCCTGTATATAACCTCGTTATTGTTATTTATTGCTGCTCTTTAAACATGTTACTTTTATTTTTTATTTAACACTTAAAGATATATATATTGACTTCTTAAAGCATTGTTGGTTAAGGTCTTGTAAGTAAGCATTTCACTAAGTTCCACACCTGTTGTATTCAGCATTTCACTAAGTTCCACACCTGTTGTATTCAGCATTTCACTGTGAGGTCTACTACACCTGCTGTATTCAGCATTTCACTGTAAGGTCTACTACACCTGTTGTATTCAGCATTTCACTGTGAGGTCTACTACACCTGTTGTATTCAGCATTTCACTGTGAGGTCTACTACACCTGTTGTATTCATCATTTCACTGTGAGGTCTACTACACCTGTTGTATTCAGCATTTCACTGTAAGGTCTACTACACCTGTTGTATTCAGCATTTCACTGTAAGGTCTACTACACCTGTTGTATTCAGCATTTCACTGTGAGGTCTACTACACCTGTTGTATTCAGCATTTCACTGTGAGGTCTACTACACCTGTTGTATTCAGCATTTCACTGTAAGGTCTACTACACCTGTTGTATTCAGCATTTCACTGTAGGTCTACTACACCACCTGCTGTATTCAGCATTTCACTGTGAGGTCTACTACACCTGTTGTATTCAGCATTTCACTGTAAGGGCTACCTACACCTGTTGTATTCAGCATTTCACTGTAAGGGCTACCTACACCTGTTGTATTCAGCATTTCAATGTAAGGTCTACTACACCTGTTGTATTCAGCATTTCACTGTAAGGTCTACTACACCTGTTGTATTCAGCATTTCACTGTAAGGTCTACTACACCTGTTGTATTCAGCATTTCACTGTGAGGTCTACTACACCTGTTGTATTCAGCATTTCACTGTAAGGTCTACTACACCTGTTGTATTCAGCATTTCACTGTAAGGTCTACTACACCTGTTGTATTCAGCATTTCACTGTGAGGTCTACTACACCTGCTGTATTCAGCATTTCACTGTGAGGTCTACTACACCTGCTGTATTCAGCATTTCACTGTGAGGTCTACTAAACCTGTTGTATTCATCATTTCAAGGTGAGGTCTACTACACCTGCTGTATTCAGCATTTCACTGTAAGGTCTACTACACCTGTTGTATTCAGCATTTCACTGTGAGGTCTACTACACCTGCTGTATTCAGCATTTCACTGTGAGGTCTACTACACCTGTTGTATTCAGCATTTCACTGTGAGGTCTACTACACCTGTTGTATTCAGCATTTCACTGTAAGGTCTACTACACCTGTTGTATTCAGCATTTCACTGTGAGGTCTACTACACCTGTTGTATTCAGCATTTCACTGTGAGGTCTACTACACCTGTTGTATTCAGCATTTCACTGTGAGGTCTACTACACCTGCTGTATTCAGCATTTCACTGTAAGGTCTACTACACCTGTTGTATTCAGCATTTCACTGTGAGGTCTACTACACCTGTTGTATTCAGCATTTCACTGTGAGGTCTACTACACCTGTTGTATTCAGCATTTCACTGTGAGGTCTACTACACCTGTTGTATTCAGCATTTCACTGTAAGGTCTACTACACCTGTTGTATTCAGCATTTCACTGTGAGGTCTACTACACCTGTTGTATTCAGCATTTCACTGTGAGGTCTACTACACCTGTTGTATTCAGCATTTCACTGTGAGGTCTACTACACCTGCTGTATTCAGCATTTCACTGTGAGGTCTACTACACCTGTTGTATTCAGCATTTCACTGTGAGGTCTACTACACCTGTTGTATTCAGCATTTCACTGTGAGGTCTACTACACCTGTTGTATTCAGCATTTCACTGTGAGGTCTACTACACCTGTTGTATTCAGCATTTCACTGTGAGGTCTACTACACCTGTTGTATTCAGCATTTCACTGTGAGGTCTACTACACCTGTTGTATTCAGCATTTCACTGTGAGGTCTACTACACCTGTTGTATTCAGCATTTCACTGTGAGGTCTACTACACCTGTTGTATTCAGCATTTCACTGTGTGGTCTACTACACCTGTTGTATTCAGCATTTCACTGTGAGGTCTACTACACCTGCTGTATTCAGCATTTCACTGTGAGTCTACTACACCTGTTGTATTCAGCATTTCACTGTAGGTCTACTACACCTGTTGTATTCAGCATTTCACTGTGTGGTCTACTACACCTGTTGTATTGATCATTTCACTGTGTGGTCTACTACACCTGTTGTATTCAGCATTTCACTGTAAGGTCTACCTACACCTGTTGTATTCAGCATTTCACTGTAAGGTCTACTACACCTGTTGTATTGATCATTTCACTGTAAGGTCTACTACACCTGCTGTATTCAGCATTTCACTGTAAGGTCTACCTACACCTGCTGTATTCAGCATTTCACTGTAAGGTCTACTACACCTGTTGTATTCGGCGCATGTGACAAATAATATGAATATTATTATGTATTTTTAGCCCGTGCGCGGCAAACTGACGCTATGAGAGAAAGGACATCGTTTAGTGTTCTACTTCTCCTGCTATTTGTAAACATAATGCATCTCTGAACAGACCACAGCTTGTGTTTGACGTGGCCCCATTTTCACTACACACATTATGATACAACAAGTTATACACAGTAAACAACCCCCATAGAGAGCATAGGCTGAGGCCAAACGGTACCCTGTTCCCTATGTAGTGCACTACTTTTTGAAGGGCTCTGGTCAAAAGTAGTGCACTATATTGGGAATCAGGTGCCATTTGGCCACAGGCCATGAGAAGGAGATGTCCCTGAGGAGAACACAGTGCCGTTGTCAGGCTGCGCTCCCCACGACTGGCACGGACATCCCACTCTGAAGAAACCAACAGTATCACAAAACGAGCTCAACTATCTATGACTGTTTGTTTATGTTTTAAATACCACTGATATCCAGACCATGGTTTTAAAATGACAACATCTGCTCTGTATCAACAACAGATTGAACGTTTTTCAAACCTGGACCTGGTATTCATGTGTATTAGAGGCTACGTGTGATACTGTTATCTTGTGTTCTTTACAAACTACTGGAGAAGGAATCTCCAGCTTGATGACTCCATCTTTATCCCGTGATCAGAAAACCTTTGGCATGGATTCATTTACAAAATGTTATACAGAGTTAAACAATGTTTGGTTAGGTCTTTTTTTAATTTTTATTTTTTTTACTAGTGAGTCACAACAACAAGCATCTATAGTCGATACCATATGGTGAATTCACTGAATCCATGTAGCTTCAAGTAATCAATGGAGCTCAGTGTCCAAACAGCTCTGTCACCAGATCTATTACACGTATACAGGACACTCTGATAAAATGTCATATTGGAGAAGATACGTGGTTTGGCGAAGCAGATGAGCGTTCAGGAAAAAAAAAATACATCTGAAAGCATTTGGTAACCACGTTCGCCGGTTATTATCCTCAATCCGTGAAAGACTAAAGTATCGAAACAACTATCTATCTATCTATCATACCTTCTCTCCAGTGCTGCAAGTGAGGTTTCTGACATCTGGACTGGGTGTGAGAACTGCCTCCTCGGCTCCGAGCGGATGGCATATCTCCTGAATGGGTTTTTGTCCAGACGAAGCCAGCGATTTAGGGGTGCAGGCACTCATTGTGCAAGCGACGGGAAACCGAGAACGGATTTACCGGAAAATGTCTTAGTCTCTTGGCCTGAAATTATGGTTTGTTTTGTGATTATTTCCAATCCCGTGTATCAAATGCTGAACCCGCTGGCTGCAACCACACAACCGTCAGGTGACTCGCACCGCGCAGTCTCGGAAGTACAATAACAGTACCGGAAGTAATACAACGCTTGAGCCGGAGGGCGCGTTCGAGTGGATCACTTTTGTCAATTCGGGTGACAATCGTTGGTCAGATCCTTTCAAATTGTGTTGCATTATTGGGATAAAATTGTCCCACTTGCACCTACATGTCCACTGCATGAACAATACAACCACCAGGGGCGGCAGGTAACCCAGTGGTAAGAGCATTGGGCCTGTAACCTAAAGGTTGATAGGACAAATCCCCGAGCTGAAAAGGTAAATCTGTCGTTAACAAGGCAGTTAAGTTAACTCACTGTTCCTAAGCCGTCATTGTAAATAATAATTTATTCTTCACTGACTTGCCTGGTTAAATGAATGTGATCAGAGGTTTTGACTGCACATTTCTGCAGTTGTTCCTCACCAGCTGCAACTTGAAGCCATTGCCTGCATTGTGGAAGGCACTAATTGTCAATCAATCAAAAGTATAGCCAGGTGTAGCAGTGGTAAGGAAACGAGGCTCCACTGATAGACAGGTGTAGCGGTGGTAAGGAAACGAGGCTCCACTGATAGCCAGGTGTAGCAGTGGTGCGGAGTCACTCCATGGTGCTGAAAACAAGGCTCTGCTGATAGCCAGGTGTAGTGGTGGTAAGGAAACGAGGCTCCACTGATAGACAGGTGTAGCGGTGGTAAGGAAACGAGGCTCCACTGATAGACAGGTGTAGTGGTGGTAAGGAAACGAGGCTCCACTGATAGACAGGTGTAGTGGTGGTAACTGATAGAAGGTGTAGTGGTGGTAAGGAAACGAGGCTCTGCTGATAGCCAGGTGTAGTGGTGGTAAGGAAACGAGGCTCTGATGATAGCCAGGTGTAGTGGTGGTAAGGAAACGAGGCTCTGCTGATAGCCAGGTGTAGTGGTGGTAAGGATTCACTGCATGGTGCTGACAACAAGGCTCTGCTGATAGCCAGGTGTAGTGGTGGTAAGATTCACTGCATGGTGCTGACAAGGCTCTGCTGATAGCCAGGTGTAGTGGTGGTAAGGAAACGAGGCTCACTGATAGACAGGTGTAGCTGACAAACGAGGCTCTGCTGATAGCCAGGTGTAGTGGTGGTAAGGATTCACTGCATGGTGCTGACAACAAGGCTCTGCTGATAGCCAGGTGTAGTGGTGGTACTGCATGGTGCTGAAACGAGGCTCCACTGATAGCCAGGTGTAGTGGTGGTAAGGAAACGAGGCTCTGCTGATAGCCAGGTGTAGTGGTGGTAAGGAAACGAGGCTCCACTGATAGACAGGTGTAGTGGTGGTAAGGAACCTCCACTGATAGACAGGTGTAGTGGTGGTAAGGATTCACTGACAACAAGGCTCTGCTGATAGCCAGGTGTAGCGGTGGTAAGGATTCACTGCATGGTGCTGACAACAAGGCTCTGCTGATAGCCAGGTGTAGTGGTGGTAAGGATTCACTGCATGGTGCTGAAAACAAGGCTCTGCTGATAGCCAGGTGTAGTGGTGGTAAGGAAACGAGGCTCCACTGATAGACAGGTGTAGTGGTGGTAAGGAAACGAGGCTCCACTGATAGACAGGTGTAGTGGTGGTAAGGATTCACTCCATGGTGCTGAAAACAAGGCTCCACTGATAGACAGGTGTAGTGGTGGTAAGGATTCACTGCATGGTGCTGAAAACAAGGCTCTGTTGATAGCCAGGTGTAGTGGTGGTAAGGATTCACTGCATGGTGCTGACAACAAGGCTCTGCTGATAGCCAGGTGTAGTGGTGGTAAGGAAACGAGGCTCCACTGATAGACAGGTGTAGCGGTGGTAAGGAAACGAGGCTCCACTGATAGACAGGTGTAGTGGTGGTAAGGATTCACTCCATGGTGCTGACAACAAGGCTCTGCTGATAGCCAGGTGTAGCGGTGGTAAGGATTCACTGCATGGTGCTGACAACAAGGCTCTGCTGATAGCCAGGTGTAGTGGTGGTAAGGATTCACTGCATGGTGCTGACAACAAGGCTCTGCTGATAGCCAGGTGTAGTGGTGGTAAGGAAACGAGGCTCCACTGATAGACAGGTGTAGCGGTGGTAAGGAAACGAGGCTCCACTGATAGACAGGTGTAGTGGTGGTAAGGATTCACTCCATGGTGCTGACAACAAGGCTCTGCTGATAGCCAGGTGTAGCGGTGGTAAGGATTCACTGCATGGTGCTGACAACAAGGCTCTGCTGATAGCCAGGTGTAGTGGTGGTAAGGATTCACTGCATGGTGCTGACAACAAGGCTCTGCTGATAGCCAGGTGTAGTGGTGGTAGAAACGAGGCTCCACTGATAGACAGGTGTAGCGGTGGTAAGGAAACGAGGCTCCACTGATAGACAGGTGTAGTGGTGGTAAGGATTCACTCCATGGTGCTGACAACAAGGCTCTGCTGATAGCCAGGTGTAGTGGTGGTAAGGATTCACTGCATGGTGCTGACAACAAGGCTCTGCTGATAGCCAGGTGTAGTGGTGGTAAGGATTCACTGCATGGTGCTGACAACAAGGCTCCACTGATAGCCAGGTGTAGTGGTGGTAAGCATGGTGCTGAAACGAGGCTCTGCTGATAGCCAGGTGTAGTGGTGGTAAGGAAACTGAGGCTCTGCTGATAGCCAGGTGTAGTGGTGGTTCACTGCATGGTGCTGAAACGAGGCTCTGCTGATAGCCAGGTGTAGTGGTGGTAAGAGTCACTGCATGGTGCTGACAACAAGGCTCTGCTGATAGCCAGGTGTAGTGGTGGTAAGGATTCACTGCATGGTGCTGAAAACAAGGCTCTGCTGATAGCCAGGTGTAGTGGTGGTAAGGATTCACTGCATGAAAACAAGGCTCTGCTGATAGACAGGTGTAGTGGTGGTAAGGAAAACGAGGCTCCACTGATAGACAGGTGTAGTGGTGGTAAGGAAACGAGGCTCCACTGATAGCCAGGTGTAGTGGTGGTAAGGAAACGAGGCTCCACTGATAGACAGGTGTAGTGGTGGTAACAAGGCTCCACTGATAGACAGGTGTAGTGGTGGTAAGGAAACAAGGCTCACTGATAGACAGGTGTAGCGGTGGTAAGGAAACAAGGCTCCACTGATAGCCAGGTGTAGTGGTGGGATACTGCATGGTGCTGAAAACGAGGCTCCACTGATAGACAGGTGTAGTGGTGGTAAGGAAACGAGGCTCCACTGATAGACAGGTGTAGCAGTGGTAAAAACGAGGCTCCACTGATAGCCAGGTGTAGTGGTGGTAAGGAAACGAGGCTCCACTGATAGCCAGGTGTAGTGGTGGTAAGGAAACGAGGCTCACTGATAGACAGGTGTAGTGGTGGTAAGGAACGAGGCTCCACTGATAGACAGGTGTAGTGGTGGTAAGGAAACGAGGCTCCACTGATAGACAGGTGTAGTGGTGGTAAGGAAACGAGGCTCCACTGATAGCCAGGTGTAGTGGTGGTAAGGAAACGAGGCTCCACTGATAGCCAGGTGTAGTGGTGGTAAGGAAACGAGGCTCTCTGATAGCCAGGTGTAGTGGTGGTAAGGAAACGAGGCTCTGCTGATAGCCAGGTGTAGTGGTGGTAAGGAAACGAGGCTCCACTGATAGACAGGTGTAGTGGTGGTAAGGAAACGAGGCTCCGCTGATAGACAGGTGTAGTGGTGGTAAGGAAACGAGGCTCTGCTGATAGACAGGTGTAGTGGTGGTAAGGAAACGAGGCTCTGCTGATAGCCAGGTGTAGTGGTGGTAAGGAAACGAGGCTCCACTGATAGCCAGGTGTAGTGGTGGTAAGGAAACGAGGCTCCACTGATAGACAGGTGTAGCGGTGGTAAGGAAACGAGGCTCCACTGATAGACAGGTGTAGTGGTGGTAAGGAAACGAGGCTCCACTGATAGCCAGGTGTAGCGGTGGTAAGGAAACGAGGCTCCACTGATAGCCAGGTGTAGTGGTGGTAAGGAAACGAGGCTCCACTGATAGCCAGGTGTAGTGGTGGTAAGGAAACGAGGCTCACTGATAGCAGGTGTAGTGGTGGTAAGGAAACGAGGCTCCACTGATAGACAGGTGTAGTGGTGGTAAGGAAACGAGGCTCCACTGATAGCCAGGTGTAGTGGTGGTAAGGAAACGAGGCTCCACTGATAGACAGGTGTAGTGGTGGTAAGGAAACACTGATAGACATGGTGGTGAAAACAAGGCTCCACTGATAGCCAGGTGTAGTGGTGGTAAGGAGTCCACTGATAGGTGTGAGTGGTGGTAAGGAAACGAGGCTCCACTGATAGCCAGGTGTAGTGGTGGTAAGAAACGAGGCTCCACTGATAGACAGGTGTAGCAGTGGTGAAACGAGGCTCCACTGATAGACAGGTGTAGTGGTGGTAAGGAAACGAGGCTCACTGATAGACAGGTGTAGTGGTGGTAAGGAACGAGGCTCCACTGATAGACAGGTGTAGTGGTGGTAAGGAAACGAGGCTCCACTGATAGCCAGGTGTAGCGGTGGTAAGGAAACGAGGCTCCACTGATAGACAGGTGTAGCGGTGGTAAGGAAACGAGGCTCCACTGATAGACAGGTGTAGCGGTGGTAAGGAAACGAGGCTCCACTGATAGACAGGTGTAGTGGTGGTAAGGAAACGAGGCTCCACTGATAGCCAGGTGTAGTGGTGGTAAGGAAACGAGGCTCCACTGATAGACAGGTGTAGCGGTGGTAAGGAAACGAGGCTCCACTGATAGACAGGTGTAGTGGTGGTAAGGAAACGAGGCTCCACTGATAGACAGGTGTAGTGGTGGTAAGGAAACAGGCTCCACTGATAGCCAGGTGTAGTGGTGGTAAGGAAAACGAGGCTCCACTGATAGCCAGGTGTAGTGGTGGTAAGGAAACGAGGCTCCACTGATAGACAGGTGTAGTGGTGGTAAGGAAACGAGGCTCCACTGATAGACAGGTGTAGTGGTGGTAAGGAAACGAGGCTCCACTGATAGCCAGGTGTAGTGGTGGTATGGAAACGAGGCTCCACTGATAGACAGGTGTAGTGGTGGTAAGAAACGAGGCTCCACTGATAGCCAGGTGTAGTGGTGGTAAGGAAACGAGGCTCCACTGATAGCCAGGTGTAGTGGTGGTAAGGAAACGAGGCTCCACTGATAGCCAGGTGTAGTGGTGGTAAGGAAACGAGGCTCCACTGATAGCCAGGTGTAGCAGTGGTAAGGAAACGAGGCTCCACTGATAGACAGGTGTAGTGGTGGTAAGGAAACGAGGCTCCACTGATAGACAGGTGTAGCGGTGGTAAGGAAACGAGGCTCCACTGATAGCCAGGTGTAGTGGTGGTAAGGAAACGAGGCTCCACTGATAGCCAGGTGTAGCGGTGGTAAGGAAACGAGGCTCCACTGATAGACAGGTGTAGTGGTGGTAAGGAAACGAGGCTCCACTGATAGCCAGGTGTAGTGGTGGTAAGGAAACGAGGCTCCACTGATAGCCAGGTGTAGTGGTGGTAAGGAAACGAGGCTCCACTGATAGACAGGTGTAGCGGTGGTAAGGAAACGAGGCTCCACTGATAGACAGGTGTAGCGGTGGTAAGGAAACGAGGCTCCACTGATAGCCAGGTGTAGTGGTGGTAAGGAAACGAGGCTCCACTGATAGCCAGGTGTAGTGGTGGTAAGGAAACGAGGCTCCACTGATAGCCAGGTGTAGCGGTGGTAAGGAAACGAGGCTCCACTGATAGACAGGTGTAGTGGTGGTAAGGAAACGAGGCTCCACTGATAGACAGGTGTAGTGGTGGTAAGGAAACGAGGCTCCACTGATAGCCAGGTGTAGTGGTGGTAAGGAAACGAGGCTCCACTGATAGCCAGGTGTAGTGGTGGTAAGGAAACGAGGCTCCACTGATAGCCAGGTGTAGTGGTGGTAAGGAAACGAGGCTCCACTGATAGCCAGGTGTAGCGGTGGTAAGGAAACGAGGCTCCACTGATAGCCAGGTGTAGTGGTGGTAAGGAAAACGAGGCTCCACTGATAGACAGGTGTAGTGGTGGTAAGGAAACGAGGCTCCACTGATAGCCAGGTGTAGTGGTGGTAGGTGCTGAAACGAGGCTCCACTGATAGACAGGTGTAGTGGTGGTAAGGAAACGAGGCTCCACTGATAGACAGGTGTAGTGGTGGTAGAAACGAGGCTCCACTGATAGACAGGTGTAGTGGTGGTAAGGAACGAGGCTCCACTGATAGACAGGTGTAGTGGTGGTAAGGAAACGAGGCTCCACTGATAGCCAGGTGTAGTGGTGGTAAGGAAACGAGGCTCCACTGATAGCCAGGTGTAGTGGTGGTAAAAACGAGGCTCCACTGATAGCCAGGTGTAGTGGTGGTAAGGAAACGAGGCTCCACTGATAGACAGGTGTAGTGGTGGTAAAAACAAGGCTCCACTGATAGACAGGTGTAGTGGTGGTAAGGAAACGAGGCTCCACTGATAGACAGGTGTAGTGGTGGTAAGGAAACGAGGCTCCACTGATAGCCAGGTGTAGTGGTGGTAAGGAAAACGAGGCTCCACTGATAGACAGGTGTAGTGGTGGTAAGGAAACGAGGCTCCACTGATAGCCAGGTGTAGTGGTGGTAAGGAAACGAGGCTCCACTGATAGACAGGTGTAGTGGTGGTAAAACGAGGCTCCACTGATAGACAGGTGTAGTGGTGGTAAGGAAACGAGGCTCCACTGATAGCCAGGTGTAGTGGTGGTAAGGAAACGAGGCTCCACTGATAGCCAGGTGTAGTGGTGGTAAGGAAACGAGGCTCCACTGATAGCCAGGTGTAGTGGTGGTAAGGAAACAGGCTCCACTGATAGCCAGGTGTAGTGGTGGTAAGGAAACGAGGCTCCCACTGATAGCCAGGTGTAGTGGTGGTAAGGAACGAGGCTCCACTGATAGACAGGTGGTGGTGGTAAAACAAGGCTCCACTGATAGACAGGTGTAGTGGTGGTAAGGAAACGAGGCTCCACTGATAGCCAGGTGTAGTGGTGGTAAGGAAACGAGGCTCCACTGATAGCCAGGTGTAGTGGTGGTAAGGAAACGAGGCTCCACTGATAGCCAGGTGTAGTGGTGGTAAGGAAACGAGGCTCCACTGATAGACAGGTGTAGTGGTGGTAAGGAAACGAGGCTCCACTGATAGACAGGTGTAGTGGTGGTAAAAACGAGGCTCCACTGATAGACAGGTGTAGTGGTGGTAAGGAAACGAGGCTCCACTGATAGACAGGTGTAGTGGTGGTAAGGAAACAAGGCTCCACTGATAGCCAGGTGTAGTGGTGGTAAAAAAGGCTCCACTGATAGCCAGGTGTAGTGGTGGTAAGGAAACGAGGCTCCACTGATAGACAGGTGTAGTGGTGGTAAGGAAACGAGGCTCCACTGATAGCCAGGTGTAGTGGTGGTAAGGAAACGAGGCTCCACTGATAGCCAGGTGTAGTGGTGGTAAAAACAAGGCTCCACTGATAGCCAGGTGTAGTGGTGGTTCACTGCATGGAAACAAGGCTCCACTGATAGCCAGGTGTAGTGGTGGTAAGGGGTGCTGAAACGAGGCTCCACTGATAGACAGGTGTAGTGGTGGTAAAAACAAGGCTCCACTGATAGCCAGGTGTAGTGGTGGTAAGGAAACGAGGCTCCACTGATAGCCAGGTGTAGTGGTGGTAAAAACAAGGCTCCACTGATAGCCAGGTGTAGTGGTGGTAAGGAAAAAACGAGGCTCCACTGATAGACAGGTGTAGTGGTGGTAAGGAACAAGGCTCTGCTGATAGCCAGGTGTAGTGGTGGTAAGGAAACGAGGCTCCACTGATAGCCAGGTGTAGTGGTGGTAATGGAAACAAGGCTCCACTGATAGCCAGGTGTAGTGGTGGTAAGGAAACGAGGCTCCACTGATAGCCAGGTGTAGTGGTGGTAAAACAAGGCTCCACTGATAGCCAGGTGTAGTGGTGGTAAGGAAAACGAGGCTCACTGATAGACATGGCAGTGAAAAACAAGGCTCCACTGATAGCCAGGTGTAGTGGTGGTAAGGAAACGAGGCTCCACTGATAGCCAGGTGTAGTGGTGGTAAGGAAACGAGGCTCCACTGATAGCCAGGTGTAGTGGTGGTAAGAAACGAGGCTCCACTGATAGACAGGTGTAGTGGTGGTAAAACGAGGCTCCACTGATAGCCAGGTGTAGTGGTGGTAAGGAAACGAGGCTCCACTGATAGCTGTAGTGGTGGTAAGGAAACGAGGCTCCACTGATAGCCAGGTGTAGTGGTGGTAAGGAAACGAGGCTCACTGATAGACAGGTGTAGTGGTGGTAAAAACGAGGCTCTGCTGATAGACAGGTGTAGTGGTGGTAAGGAAACGAGGCTCCACTGATAGCTGTAGTGGTGGTAAAAACGAGGCTCTGCTGATAGCCAGGTGTAGTGGTGGTAAGGAAACGAGGCTCCACTGATAGCAGGTGTAGTGGTGGTAAGGAAACGAGGCTCTGTTGATAGCCAGGTGTAGTGGTGGTAAGGAAACGAGGCTCCACTGATGAGACAGGTGTAGTGGTGGTAAAAACGAGGCTCCACTGATAGACAGGTGTAGTGGTGGTAAGGAACTGCAGGCTCCACTGATAGACAGGTGTAGTGGTGGTAAAAAAGGCTCCACTGATAGCCAGGTGTAGTGGTGGTAAGGAAACGAGGCTCCACTGATAGACAGGTGTAGTGGTGGTAAAAACGAGGCTCTGCTGATAGACAGGTGTAGTGGTGGTAAGGAAACGAGGCTCCACTGATAGACAGGTGTAAAACAAGGCTCCACTGATAGACAGGTGAGTAGCTCCAGGCTCCACTGATAGACAGGTGTAGCGGTGGTAAGGAAACGAGGCTCCACTGATAGACAGGTGTAGCGGTGGTAAGGAAACGAGGCTCCACTGATAGACAGGTGTAGCGGTGGTAAGGATTCACTGCATGGTGCTGAAAACAAGGCTCCACTGATAGCCAGGTGTAGTGGTGGTAAGGAAACGAGGCTCTGCTGATAGCCAGGTGTAGTGGTGGTAAGGAAACGAGGCTCTGCTGATAGACAGGTGTAGTGGTGGTAAGGAAACGAGGCTCCACTGATAGACAGGTGTAGTGGTGGTAAGGAAACGAGGCTCCACTGATAGACAGGTGTAGTGGTGGTAAGGATTCACTCCATGGTGCTGAAAACAAGGCTCCACTGATAGCCAGGTGTAGTGGTGGTAAGGAAACAGGCTCCATGGTAGCAGGTGTAGTGGTGGTAAGGAAACAGGCTCCACTGATAGCAGGTGTAGTGGTGGTAAGGAAACGAGGCTCCACTGATAGACAGGTGTAGTGGTGGTACTGCATGGTGCTGAAAACAAGGCTCTGCTGATAGCCAGGTGTAGTGGTGGTAATGGTGCTGAAAACGAGGCTCCACTGATAGACAGGTGTAGTGGTGGTACGAGGCTCCAAAACTCCACTGATAGCCAGGTGTAGTGGTGGTAAGGAAACTGGCTGAGGCTCCACTGATAGACAGGTGTAGTGGTGGTAAGGAAACAGGCTCCACTGATAGACAGGTGTAGCGGTGGTAAGGAAACAAGGCTCCACTGATAGACAGGTGTAGTGGTGGTAAGGAAACGAGGCTCCACTGATAGACAGGTGTAGTGGTGGTAAAAACGAGGCTCTGTGATAGCCAGGTGTAGTGGTGGTAAGAAACGAGGCTCCACTGTTAGACAGGTGTAGTGGTGGTAAAAACAAGGCTCTGCTGATAGCCAGGTGTAGTGGTGGTAAGGAAAAAACAAGGCTCTGCTGATAGCCAGGTGTAGTGGTGGTAAGGAAAACAAGGCTCCACTGATAGACAGGTGTAGTGGTGGTAAAAAACAAGGCTCTGTTGATAGCCAGGTGTAGTGGTGGTAAGGAAACGAGGCTCCACTGATAGACAGGTGGTGGTGGTAAGGAACAAGGCTCTGCTGATAGCCAGGTGTAGTGGTGGTAAGGAAAACGAGGCTCCACTGATAGCCAGGTGTAGTGGTGGTAAGGAAACAAGGCTCCACTGATAGCCAGGTGTAGTGGTGGTAAGGAAACGAGGCTCTGCTGATAGCCAGGTGTAGTGGTGGTAAGGAAACGAGGCTCTGTTGATAGCCAGGTGTAGTGGTGGTAAGGAAACGAGGCTCTGCTGATAGCCAGGTGTAGTGGTGGTAAGGAAACGAGGCTCTGCTGATAGCCAGGTGTAGTGGTGGTAAGGATTCACTGCATGGTGCTGAAAACAAGGCTCCACTGATAGCCAGGTGTAGTGGTGGTAAGGATTCTGTTGATAGCCAGGTGTAGTGGTGGTAAAAACAAGGCTCCACTGATAGCCAGGTGTAGTGGTGGTAAGGAAACGAGGCTCACTGATAGCAGGTGTGCTGAAAACAAGGCTCCACTGATAGCCAGGTGTAGTGGTGGTAAGGAAACGAGGCTCACTGATAGACAGGTGGTGGTGGTAAAAACAAGGCTCCACTGATAGCCAGGTGTAGTGGTGGTAAGGAAACGAGGCTCACTGATAGACATGGTGCTGAAAACAAGGCTCCACTGATAGCCAGGTGTAGTGGTGGTAAGGAAACAGGCTCCACTGATAGCCAGGTGTAGTGGTGGTAAAAACAAGGCTCCACTGATAGACAGGTGTAGTGGTGGTAAGGAAACTCCAGGCTCCACTGATAGCCAGGTGTAGTGGTGGTAAAAAACAGGCTCCACTGATAGCCAGGTGTAGTGGTGGTAAGGAAAACGAGGCTCCACTGATAGACAGGTGTAGTGGTGGTAAAAAACAAGGCTCTGCTGATAGACAGGTGTAGTGGTGGTAAGGAAACGAGGCTCCACTGATAGACAGGTGTAGTGGTGGTAATGGTGCTGAAAACAAGGCTCTGCACTGATAGCCAGGTGTAGTGGTGGTAAGGATTCACTCCATGAGGCTCCACTGATAGACAGGTGTAGTGGTGGTAAGGAAACGAGGCTCTGCTGATAGCCAGGTGTAGTGGTGGTAAGGATTCACTGCATGGTGCTGAAAACAAGGCTCTGCTGATAGCCAGGTGTAGTGGTGGTAAGGATTCACTGCATGGTGCTGAAAACAAGGCTCTGCTGATAGCCAGGTGTAGTGGTGGTAAGGATTCACTCCATGGTGCTGAAAACAAGGCTCTGCTGATAGCCAGGTGTAGTGGTGGTAAGGATTCACTGCATGGTGCTGAAAACAAGGCTCCACTGATAGCCAGGTGTAGTGGTGGTAAGGATTCACTGCATGGTGCTGAAAACAAGGCTCTGCTGATAGCCAGGTGTAGTGGTGGTAAGGATTCACTGCATGGTGCTGAAAACAAGGCTCTGTTGATAGCCAGGTGTAGTGGTGGTAAGGATTCACTCCATGGTGCTGAAAACAAGGCTCCGCTGATAGCCAGGTGTAGCAGTGGTAAGGAGTCACTCCATGGTGCTGAAAACAAGGCTCTGCTGATAGCCAGGTGTAGCAGTGGTAAGGATTCACTCCATGGTGCTGAAAACAAGGCTCCACTGATAGCCAGGTGTAGTGGTGGTAAGGATTCACTCCATGGTGCTGAAAACAAGGCTCTGCTGATAGCCAGGTGTAGCGGTGGTAAGGAGTCACTCCATGGTGCTGAAAACAAGGCTCTGCTGATAGCCAGGTGTAGTGGTGGTAAGGAGTCACTCCATGGTGCTGAAAACAAGGCTCTGCTGATAGCCAGGTGTAGCGGTGGTAAGGAGTCACTCCATGGTGCTGAAAACAAGGCTCTGCTGATAGCCAGGTGTAGTGGTGGTAAGGAGTCACTGCTGAAAACAAGGCTCTGCTGATAGCCAGGTGTAGTGGTGGTAAGGAGTCACTGCTGAAAACAAGGCTCTGCTGATAGCCAGGTGTAGTGGTGGTAAGGAGTCACTGCTGAAAACAAGGCTCTGCTGATAGCCAGGTGTAGTGGTGGTAAGGAGTCACTGCATGGTGCTGAAAACAAGGCTCCACTGATAGCCAGGTGTAGCGGTGGTAAGGATTCACTCCATGGTGCTGAAAACAAGGCTCCACTGATAGCCAGGTGTAGTGGTGGTAAGGATTCACTCCATGGTGCTGAAAACAAGGCTCCACTGATAGCCAGGTGTAGTGGTGGTAAGGATTCACTCCATGGTGCTGAAAACAAGGCTCTGCTGATAGCCAGGTGTAGTGGTGGTAAGGATTCACTCCATGGTGCTGAAAACAAGGCTCCACTGATAGCCAGGTGTAGTGGTGGTAAGGATTCACTCCATGGTGCTGAAAACAAGGCTCCACTGATAGCCAGGTGTAGCGGTGGTAAGGATCACTCATGGTGCTGAAAACAAGGCTCTGCTGATAGCCAGGTGTAGTGGTGGTAAGGATTCACTCCATGGTGCTGAAAACAAGGCTCTGCTGATAGCCAGGTGTAGCGGTGGTAAGGATTCACTCCATGGTGCTGAAAACAAGGCTCTGCTGATAGCCAGGTGTAGCAGTGGTAAGGATTCACTCCATGGTGCTGAAAACAAGGCTCTGCTGATAGCCAGGTGTAGCGGTGGTAAGGATTCACTCCATGGTGCTGAAAACAAGGCTCTGTTGATAGCCAGGTGTAGCGGTGGTAAGGATTCACTCCATGGTGCTGAAAACAAGGCTCTGCTGATAGCCAGGTGTAGTGGTGGTAAGGATTCACTCCATGGTGCTGAAAACAAGGCTCTGCTGATAGCCAGGTGTAGCAGTGGTAAGGATTCACTCCATGGTGCTGAAAACAAGGCTCTGCTGATAGCCAGGTGTAGTGGTGGTAAGGATTCACTCCATGGTGCTGAAAACAAGGCTCTGCTGATAGCCAGGTGTAGTGGTGGTAAGGATTCACTCCATGGTGCTGAAAACAAGGCTCTGCTGATAGCCAGGTGTAGTGGTGGTAAGGATTCACTCCATGGTGCTGAAAACAAGGCTCTGCTGATAGCCAGGTGTAGCGGTGGTAAGGATTCACTCCATGGTGCTGAAAACAAGGCTCTGCTGATAGCCAGGTGTAGTGGTGTTAAGGATTCACTCCATGGTGCTGAAAACAAGGCTCCATAGCCAGTGTAGTGGTGGTAAACTCCATGGTGCTGAAAACAAGGCTCTGTTGATAGCCAGGTGTAGTGGTGGTAAGGATTCACTCCATGGTGCTGAAAACAAGGCTCTGCTGATAGCCAGGTGTAGTGGTGGTAAGGATTCACTCCATGGTGCTGAAAACAAGGCTCTGCTGATAGCCAGGTGTAGTGGTGGTAAGGATTCACTCCATGGTGCTGAAAACAAGGCTCTGTTGATAGCCAGGTGTAGTGGTGGTAAGGATTCACTCCATGGTGCTGAAAACAAGGCTCTGCTGATAGCCAGGTGTAGTGGTGGTAAGGATTCACTCCATGGTGCTGAAAACAAGGCTCTGCTGATAGCCAGGTGTAGTGGTGGTAAGGATTCACTCCATGGTGCTGAAAACAAGGCTCTGTTGATAGCCAGGTGTAGTGGTGGTAAGGATTCACTCCATGGTGCTGAAAACAAGGCTCTGTTGATAGCCAGGTGTAGTGGTGGTAAGGATTCACTCCATGGTGCTGAAAACAAGGCTCTGCTGATAGCCAGGTGTAGTGGTGGTAAGGATTCACTCCATGGTGCTGAAAACAAGGCTCTGCTGATAGCCAGGTGTAGTGGTGGTAAGGATTCACTCCATGGTGCTGAAAACAAGGCTCTGCTGATAGCCAGGTGTAGCAGTGGTAAGGATTCACTCCATGGTGCTGAAAACAAGGCTCTGCTGATAGCCAGGTGTAGTGGTGGTAAGGAGTCACTCCATGGTGCTGAAAACAAGGCTCTGTTGATAGCCAGGTGTAGCGGTGGTAAGGATTCACTCCATGGTGCTGAAAACAAGGCTCCACTGATAGACAGGTGTAGTGGTGGTAAGGATTCACTCCATGGTGCTGAAAACAAGGCTCCACTGATAGCCAGGTGTAGAGGTGGTAAGGAGTCACTCCATGGTGCTGAAAACAAGGCTCTGTTGATAGCCAGGTGTAGCGGTGGTAAGGAGTCACTCCATGGTGCTGAAAACAAGGCTCCACTGATAGCCAGGTGTAGCGGTGGTAAGGAGTCACTCCATGGTGCTGAAAACAAGGCTCTGCTGATAGCCAGGTGTAGCAGTGGTAAGGATTCACTGCATGGTGCTGAAAACAAGGCTCTGCTGATAGCCAGGTGTAGAGGTGGTAAGGATTCACTCCATGGTGCTGAAAACAAGGCTCTGTTGATAGCCAGGTGTAGCGGTGGTAAGGAGTCACTCCATGGTGCTGAAAACAAGGCTCCACTGATAGACAGGTGTAGCGGTGGTAAGGAGTCACTCCATGGTGCTGAAAACAAGGCTCTGTTGATAGCCAGGTGTAGCAGTGGTAAGGATTCACTCCATGGTGCTGAAAACAAGGCTCCGCTGATAGCCAGGTGTAGCAGTGGTAAGGATTCACTGCATGGTGCTGAAAACAAGGCTCTGCTGATAGCCAGGTGTAGAGGTGGTAAGGATTCACTCCATGGTGCTGAAAACAAGGCTCTGTTGATAGCCAGGTGTAGCAGTGGTAAGGATTCACTCCATGGTGCTGAAAACAAGGCTCTGTTGATAGCCAGGTGTAGCAGTGGTAAGGATTCACTCCATGGTGCTGAAAACAAGGCTCCGCTGATAGCCAGGTGTAGCAGTGGTAAGGATTCACTCCATGGTGCTGAAAACAAGGCTCTGCTGATAGCCAGGTGTAGTGGTGGTAAGGATTCACTCCATGGTGCTGAAAACAAGGCTCTGCTGATAGCCAGGTGTAGCGGTGGTAAGGATTCACTCCATGGTGCTGAAAACAAGGCTCTGCTGATAGCCAGGTGTAGTGGTGGTAAGGAGTCACTCCATGGTGCTGAAAACAAGGCTCTGCTGATAGCCAGGTGTAGTGGTGGTAAGGAGTCACTCCATGGTGCTGAAAACAAGGCTCTGCTGATAGCCAGGTGTAGCGGTGGTAAGGATTCACTCCATGGTGCTGAAAACAAGGCTCTGCTGATAGCCAGGTGTAGTGGTGGTAAGGATTCACTCCATGGTGCTGAAAACAAGGCTCTGCTGATAGCCAGGTGTAGCGGTGGTAAGGATTCACTCCATGGTGCTGAAAACAAGGCTCCGCTGATAGCCAGGTGTAGCAGTGGTAAGGATTCACTCCATGGTGCTGAAAACAAGGCTCTGCTGATAGCCAGGTGTAGCGGTGGTAAGGAGTCACTCCATGGTGCTGAAAACAAGGCTCTGTTGATAGCCAGGTGTAGCGGTGGTAAGGATTCACTCCATGGTGCTGAAAACAAGGCTCCGCTGATAGCCAGGTGTAGCGGTGGTAAGGAGTCACTCCATGGTGCTGAAAACAAGGCTCTGCTGATAGCCAGGTGTAGCGGTGGTAAGGAGTCACTCCATGGTGCTGAAAACGAGGCTCTGCTGATAGCCAGGTGTAGCAGTGGTAAGGATTCACTCCATGGTGCTGAAAACAAGGCTCTGCTGATAGCCAGGTGTAGTGGTGGTAAGGAGTCACTCCATGGTGCTGAAAACGAGGCTCCGCTGATAGCCAGGTGTAGTGGTGGTAAGGATTCACTCCATGGTGCTGAAAACAAGGCTCTGCTGATAGAAAGGTGTAGCGGTGGTAAGGATTCACTCCATGGTGCTGAAAACAAGGCTCTGTTGATAGCCAGGTGTAGTGGTGGTAAGGAGTCACTCCATGGTGCTGAAAACAAGGCTCCGCTGATAGCCAGGTGTAGTGGTGTTAAGGATTCACTCCATGGTGCTGAAAACAAGGCTCTGTTGATAGCCAGGTGTAGTGGTGGTAAGGATTCACTCCATGGTGCTGAAAACAAGGCTCTGTTGATAGCCAGGTGTAGCAGTGGTAAGGATTCACTCCATGGTGCTGAAAACAAGGCTCTGATGCCAGGTGTAGTGGTGTTAAGGATTCACTCCATGGTGCTGAAAACAAGGCTCTGTTGATAGCCAGGTGTAGTGGTGGTAAGGATTCACTCCATGGTGCTGAAAACAAGGCTCTGTTGATAGCCAGGTGTAGCAGTGGTAAGGATTCACTCCATGGTGCTGAAAACAAGGCTCTGCTGATAGCCAGGTGTAGCAGTGGTAAGGATTCACTCCATGGTGCTGAAAACAAGGCTCTGTTGATAGCCAGGTGTAGCGGTGGTAAGGATTCACTCCATGGTGCTGAAAACAAGGCTCTGCTGATAGCCAGGTGTAGCAGTGGTAAGGATTCACTCCATGGTGCTGAAAACAAGGCTCTGCTGATAGCCAGGTGTAGTGGTGGTAAGGATTCACTCCATGGTGCTGAAAACAAGGCTCTGTTGATAGCCAGGTGTAGTGGTGGTAAGGATTCACTCCATGGTGCTGAAAACAAGGCTCTGTTGATAGCCAGGTGTAGTGGTGGTAAGGATTCACTCCATGGTGCTGAAAACAAGGCTCTGTTGATAGCCAGGTGTAGTGGTGGTAAGGATTCACTCCATGGTGCTGAAAACAAGGCTCTGCTGATAGCCAGGTGTAGTGGTGTTAAGGATTCACTCCATGGTGCTGAAAACAAGGCTCTGCTGATAGCCAGGTGTAGTGGTGGTAAGGATTCACTCCATGGTGCTGAAAACAAGGCTCTGTTGATAGCCAGGTGTAGTGGTGGTAAGGATTCACTCCATGGTGCTGAAAACAAGGCTCTGTTGATAGCCAGGTGTAGTGGTGGTAAGGATTCACTCCATGGTGCTGAAAACAAGGCTCTGCTGATAGCCAGGTGTAGTGGTGGTAAGGATTCACTCCATGGTGCTGAAAACAAGGCTCTGTTGATAGCCAGGTGTAGTGGTGGTAAGGATTCACTCCATGGTGCTGAAAACAAGGCTCTGTTGATAGCCAGGTGTAGTGGTGGTAAGGATTCACTCCATGGTGCTGAAAACAAGGCTCTGCTGATAGCCAGGTGTAGTGGTGTTAAGGATTCACTCCATGGTGCTGAAAACAAGGCTCTGTTGATAGCCAGGTGTAGCAGTGGTAAGGATTCACTCCATGGTGCTGAAAACAAGGCTCCGCTGATAGCCAGGTGTAGTGCTGAAAACAAGGCTCTGCTGATAGCCAGGTGTAGAGGTGGTAAGGATTCACTCCATGGTGCTGAAAACAAGGCTCTGTTGATAGCCAGGTGTAGCAGTGGTAAGGATTCACTCCATGGTGCTGAAAACAAGGCTCTGTTGATAGCCAGGTGTAGCAGTGGTAAGGATTCACTCCATGGTGCTGAAAACGAGGCTCCGCTGATAGCCAGGTGTAGCAGTGGTAAGGATTCACTCCATGGTGCTGAAAACAAGGCTCCGCTGATAGCCAGGTGTAGTGGTGGTAAGGATTCACTCCATGGTGCTGAAAACAAGGCTCTGCTGATAGAAAGGTGTAGCGGTGGTAAGGATTCACTCCATGGTGCTGAAAACAAGGCTCTGTTGATAGCCAGGTGTAGTGGTGGTAAGGAGTCACTCCATGGTGCTGAAAACGAGGCTCTGCTGATAGCCAGGTGTAGTGGTGGTAAGGAGTCACTCCATGGTGCTGAAAACGAGGCTCCGCTGATAGCCAGGTGTAGCGGTGGTAAGGATTCACTCCATGGTGCTGAAAACAAGGCTCCGCTGATAGCCAGGTGTAGTGGTGGTAAGGATTCACTCCATGGTGCTGAAAACAAGGCTCTGCTGATAGCCAGGTGTAGCGGTGGTAAGGATTCACTCCATGGTGCTGAAAACGAGGCTCCGCTGATAGCCAGGTGTAGCAGTGGTAAGGATTCACTCCATGGTGCTGAAAACAAGGCTCTGCTGATAGCCAGGTGTAGCGGTGGTAAGGAGTCACTCCATGGTGCTGAAAACAAGGCTCTGTTGATAGCCAGGTGTAGCGGTGGTAAGGATTCACTCCATGGTGCTGAAAACAAGGCTCCGCTGATAGCCAGGTGTAGTGGTGGTAAGGAGTCACTCCATGGTGCTGAAAACAAGGCTCTGCTGATAGCCAGGTGTAGCGGTGGTAAGGAGTCACTCCATGGTGCTGAAAACGAGGCTCTGCTGATAGCCAGGTGTAGCAGTGGTAAGGATTCACTCCATGGTGCTGAAAACAAGGCTCTGCTGATAGCCAGGTGTAGTGGTGGTAAGGAGTCACTCCATGGTGCTGAAAACGAGGCTCCGCTGATAGCCAGGTGTAGTGGTGGTAAGGATTCACTCCATGGTGCTGAAAACAAGGCTCTGCTGATAGAAAGGTGTAGCGGTGGTAAGGATTCACTCCATGGTGCTGAAAACAAGGCTCTGTTGATAGCCAGGTGTAGTGGTGGTAAGGAGTCACTCCATGGTGCTGAAAACAAGGCTCCGCTGATAGCCAGGTGTAGTGGTGTTAAGGATTCACTCCATGGTGCTGAAAACAAGGCTCTGTTGATAGCCAGGTGTAGTGGTGGTAAGGATTCACTCCATGGTGCTGAAAACAAGGCTCTGTTGATAGCCAGGTGTAGCAGTGGTAAGGATTCACTCCATGGTGCTGAAAACAAGGCTCTGCTGATAGCCAGGTGTAGTGGTGTTAAGGATTCACTCCATGGTGCTGAAAACAAGGCTCTGTTGATAGCCAGGTGTAGTGGTGGTAAGGATTCACTCCATGGTGCTGAAAACAAGGCTCTGTTGATAGCCAGGTGTAGCAGTGGTAAGGATTCACTCCATGGTGCTGAAAACAAGGCTCTGCTGATAGCCAGGTGTAGCAGTGGTAAGGATTCACTCCATGGTGCTGAAAACAAGGCTCTGTTGATAGCCAGGTGTAGCGGTGGTAAGGATTCACTCCATGGTGCTGAAAACAAGGCTCTGTTGATAGCCAGGTGTAGCAGTGGTAAGGATTCACTCCATGGTGCTGAAAACAAGGCTCTGCTGATAGCCAGGTGTAGTGGTGTTAAGGATTCACTCCATGGTGCTGAAAACAAGGCTCTGTTGATAGCCAGGTGTAGTGGTGGTAAGGATTCACTCCATGGTGCTGAAAACAAGGCTCTGTTGATAGCCAGGTGTAGTGGTGGTAAGGATTCACTGCATGGTGCTGAAAACAAGGCTCTGTTGATAGCCAGGTGTAGTGGTGGTAAGGATTCACTCCATGGTGCTGAAAACAAGGCTCTGCTGATAGCCAGGTGTAGTGGTGTTAAGGATTCACTCCATGGTGCTGAAAACAAGGCTCTGTTGATAGCCAGGTGTAGTGGTGGTAAGGATTCACTCCATGGTGCTGAAAAGAAAGCTCTGCTGTTGAGACAGCTTTATGTAGAGCAGTAGAGTAGAGGCACTTACAGAAGTTGTACACAGGGAGAACATTTTTAGTAGCCAAGGGGCTGGGAAAAAGCATTTGATGCAATTCTATTTCCTTTCACATGACCAGAGATGTTTTTTTTAAACCGCATAAACGATCGAAATGGCAAACTACTTTGACACTGACAAACTGAGATCATTAAAAACGACCTTGTCTTCAATCCATCAATAGCCTAGGCCTAGGTGTGTGGAGACATATTGTAGGCTACAATATGAGGAGGAAATTATAGTCCTAAAGTCAGTTTCCCTGACTCGCCCAATGATGCGCAGTTCACTTGCTGGTGATGGCCGATGCCAAAGTCTATCTTTTTCTCGTGTAAAACGATATTTTGGAAGTTGATCTGATATATTAGTGGTTCAGAGCGTTGGACTAGCAACTGGAAGGTTGCGAGTTCAAACCCCCGAGCTGACAAGGTACAAATCTGTCGTTCTGCCCCTGAACAGGCAGTTAACCCACTGTTCCCAGGCCGTCATTGAAAATAAGAATATGTTCTTAACTGACTTGCCTGGTTAAATAAAGGTCAAATTAAAATAAAAAAAAATGTAATATTGGTAGCCTACAGCATTATGTCTTTTCAGCAGGAGCAACCCGTGTTTTCCCTCGATTGTATTCGAAATATTGCGAAAGGCCTTTTTTTCCTCTGACAGATTATCCGCACGTTCCCGACTGTAGGCTTTGTTATTTGGCTACGATCCACATGCTATTTTAAAAAGAAGCTATTGATCCGCAGTGGCTAAATTATAAGCCTTCTCATGGTGTAGTGGGCTATTCTGAATTATTTAATTGATTTATGAACACACAGCTGTTATTCTATAACTTTGTCAAATCTGTTTCAATTCATCAGGGGTGCAGCAGTTCCCCCAGAACCCTTTGTGCGGCTATGATTCTATAAGGAAATAAATGTTGAAGTGCAACGCTGGAGAGATGAGAGTTGCAGAGGCTCGTGTCTATCAGAGTAGAGAGGGAGAGAGAGAGATCGTAGAACGCCAATGTCATTCTAGTAAGGTGAGAGATACTGGTATGTTTTTCACGCAGCCCGGGTCACCTGTTGGTCTCAAACGTAGGTAACAATGTTAGGCAAACCATAAACGCGGGCCGGCTCAAACCAAATCAACTCTTAGAATATTAGGCCAGGGTTGAAAAATCTACGTTTTCACATTACATTTGTGGGGGCAACTCAAATGAACTTTGATCTCTTTTATTCAATTTTTTTTTAGGGTTGCTGGATTGAATGTCTGAGCTGACAAGGTCAAAATCTGTCATTCTACCCCTGAACAAGGCAGTTAACCCCCCTGGCTGGCCGTCATTGTAAATAAGAGTTTGTTCTTAACCGAATCGTTAAATTTAAAAACAAATAGAAATATTCCGGACTCCGACATTGCTCATTCTGATATTTCTTTCTTTTTAATTTTTGGATTATATATGCATTGTTTTTTTTTTATTGCTAGCTATTACTGCACTTTTGGAGCGAGAAACACAAGAATGATATAGGTCGTGTGGTTCAATGGGAGGTTTACGTGGAAGACACACAAACACCGTTTTATCTGTACCAGGCATTGATCAGGTCATCTTTGGATTATGGGAGTTTTGTAAATCATGGACCGGCAAATCAAATCAAATACCACAGCGCCTCGATAGGATACAGTCAACGGCCCTGAGATTGTGTGTGGGTGTCCTCAGGACGACACCTGTTGAGGCATTGCAGGTCGATAGTGGGGAACTGCCACTGAGGATAAGGAAGGACAAACTGGCATTATTGTACTGGCCCGAGATTGAAAAGGAGTTCAGAAGGACATCCTGCGGTCACGGCAACTGGGGAATGCTGGGAGCGAGGAGTGGATAAGCAGAGGGTGTGCGGGTGGTAAGGGGAGGCAATAATCAGTTTTTATTTAACTAGGCAAGTCAGTTAAGAACAAATTCTTATTTTCAATGACAGCTTTAAGAACAGTGGGTTAACTGCCTTGTTCACGGGTAGAACAACAGACGTTTAACTTGTCAGCTCGGGGGTTTGTTCTAGCAACCTTTCAGTTGCTCGTCCAACACTCTAACCACTAGACTATGGCCAGGTGGACTCTAACCACTAGACTACCTGCCGATCCTCATGTCAGGTAGTCCTACACTCTAACCACTAGACTACCTGCCGAAAGAGACTCTATCCACTAGACTACCTGCCACTTAGATTCCTACACTCTAATCAGGACTACCTGCCTCCCCTACATATAACCACTGACCTGCCTCCCCTCCACATAAACACTACTGCCCTGCCGCCCCTCCATCTAACCACTAGGCTACCTGCCTCCCCTCCCTCTAACCACTAGACTACCTGCCTCCCCATCCGAGGAACCACTAGGGTACCTGCCTCCCCTCCAGGAACCACTAGACTACCTGCCCCCCCACTCTAACCACTAGGCTACCTGCCTCCCCTCTACTCTAACCACTAGGCTCCCTGCCGCCCCTCCACAGCTAACCACTAGGCTACCTGCCTCCCCTCCCTCTAACCACTAGGCTATCTGCCTCCCCTCCACTCTAACCACTAGGCTATTGCAGGTCCTACACTCTAACCACTACTACCTGCCGGACCCTAAGGACTAGGACAACCTGGCCCCTCCCTCTAACCACTGGCCTCCTGCCTCCCCTCCAGTCTAACCACTAGGACACCCTGCCTCCCAACTCCAATCTAACCACTAGGCTACCCTGGGCCCCTCCGGGTCTAACCACTAGGCTAATGCCTCCCCTCCCTTAACCACTAGGCTACCTGCCTCCCCTCCCTCTAACCACTAGGCTACCTGCCTCCCCTCCAGCTTTAACCACTGGGCTACCTGCCTCCCCTCCACTCTAACCACTAGGCTACCTGCCTCCCCTCCACTTGTAACCACTAGGCCTCCTGCCTCCCCTCCAGCTAACCACTAGGCCTCCTGCCTCCCCTCCACTCTAACCACTAGGCTACCTGCCTCCCCTCCACTCTAACCACTAGGCTACCTGCCTCCCCTCCACTCTAACCACTAGGCTACCTGCCTCCCCTCCACTCTAACCACTAGGCTACCTGCCTCCCCTCCACTCTAACCACTAGGCTACCTGCCTCCCCTCCACTCTAACCACTAGGCTACCTGCCTCCCCTCCACTCTAACCACTAGGCTACCTGCCTCCCCTCCACTCTAACCACTAGGCTACCTGCCTCCCCTCCACTCTAACCACTAGGCCTCCTGCCTCCCCTCCACTCTAACCACTAGGCTACCTGCCGACCCTCCACTCTAACCACTAGGCCTCCTGCCTCCCCTCCACTCTAACCACTAGGCTACCCTGCCTCCCCTCCACTCTAACCACTAGGCTACGCTGCCGCCCCTCCACTCTAACCACTAGGCTACCTGCCTCCCCTCCACTCTAACCACTAGGCCTCCTGCCTCCCCAGTAACAGAGGAGGAGTATGGGCTGTAGGAGAGAGGAAGTTATATGCAGTAGACTACGGTATGGGCACACAGGTTTGAATGCCACATTGTGGATGATAGGGAGAAATGAAACAGGTCTGTGTGATGAGTGTTTAGCGGCAGAAACGGTGGAGCGTGTGTTTTATATTTTGTGAACTGTATAACGTAGATAGAGAGAGATTGTGTGAAAGGGTTAGAGAGGCTGGACGGGGGTTGGGGTTTGGGTGGATTAGTGGGGAAAGGGGAAGGGAAGTGGGGTCTAAGGCTCTATTTCACTTTCTTAGAGGAACAGTACTAATGAAGACAATGTAATATAGGTAGGCAGTCACCGGCCTCACACTCCAGTACAATAGGTGGCGTTGTATGGATGTTAAAAGTTGGATGCGATCCGCCAACCCAATCACAAAGAAGAAGAAGAAGACGAAGAAGAAGGAGCAAACATTTCGCTGCGCCTGCAGATCTGTGTACTCTGACCAAATAAACCTTGATTTGATCGATAGTCCCCAACTTGACAAAAACGATCCGCTGGAACGCGCCCTTTAGTTGAAGTGGTCACGTTACTTTATTCTTTGTTGATACACGAGTTCACCAGAGAAGTTAAACGTAGTTACGTTTTAGCGGCTTTGTTTCTGTATATAGCAACACAAAAGTATATATATATATATATTTTACGTAGAACTCAATCATTCTATTCTTTGTAATAGTTATGTAGCTATTTGAACGAGTGGTGAACGTCTGCTTATCCTTTTGGTCGATTTGTCCCAGTGCTAATGCTAACTAGCTAGCACAGCGCTCTCCTCTTATCTTTTGTGTCGTTTAGGCTGCAGTCACTTTCTCTGACATGGCCTCGCCTGCACCTGGAGCGGGTAAGTCAAGCAGCAGAAGGCCGGGGACTATAGCTAGTAGGCAGCTCTGAGCCAGGGTGTTTTCTGCTGCTTGCTGACGGCGAGTCTTCTTCAAGTAGCACTTGGACTACAGTGGGCTTTGTTTGTGCTGATACTGCATTTCTGTAATATTATTTTGTTGCTAATCGGTATTTATTTTCTCTACTCAGGATTCCAGAACAAGAACCGTGTTGCCATTTTGGCTGAATTGGACAAGGAGAAGAGACGCTTGATACAGAACTCCTCCATGAATAACCCTGGAGCCAGGTGTGTGTGTGTGTGTGTGTGTCAGTGAGTGTGTGTGTGTGTGTGTGTGTGTGTGTGTGTGTGTGTGTGCCTGTGTGTGTGTGTGTGTGTGTGTGTGTGTGTGTGTGTGTGACAAACTTTGTCTGCGTCCCTTATAAGTGAACTACATTTGAACAGAGCCCTATGAGTCCTGGTCAAAAGTATTTCTATAGGGTGTTGTTTGGGACCCCTGACCCATATCCCTCCATCCCTCTCGCCAACAGCATCCCTCTCTCCAGACCAGCCCTGAATAAAGACTTCAGAGACCACGCGGAGCAGCAGCACATCGCTGCCCAGCAGAAAGCAGCTCTGCAGGTAAAGCCTTGACCTCATTCTAACATTTCAGAAATGCACCCTTCTCTCCTTGTTTCATCTGGGGGTAAGCGTAGATCTATAAGTGGTTGGACGGGTGTGAGCGAGGTGTTACCTAAACCGACCAATTCAGATTTGGGATTTCTTCAAGGATGGAAGGATGCATTTCAGAAGTTTGTTGTAGGAGGGTCATAGGTGGCCCCACAGCCATTCTGCATGATCTCTATAAATACAGTAAGGCAGGGGTCTGCAATATGTGGCCCACAAGTTATTTTTAGGTTAAAAAAATACTAAAATTACTAGGAATAAAGCTAAGAATGAGTTTTAATGTAGAAAATCTGTTTCCAATATATTCCCAAGACAAAAAAATGAAGATGTGACTATCTTAATGTAATCAAAGAGGAAAGTGGGATATCTAGTCAGTTGGAAAGGGGGATACCTAGTCAGTTGGAAAGGGGGATACCTAGTCAGTTGGAAAGGGGGATACCTAGTCAGTTGGAAAGGGGGATACCTAGTCAGTTGGAAAGGGGGATACCTAGTCAGTTGGAAAGGGGGATACCTAGTCAGTTGGAAAGGGGGATACCTAGTCAGTTGGAAAGGGGGATACCTAGTCAGTTGGAAAGGGGATACCTAGTCAGTTGGAAAGGGGGATACCTAGTCAGTTTTAGGTTAAAAAATACCTAGTCAGTTGGAAAGGGGATACCTAGTCAGTTGGAAAGGGGGATACCTGTCAGTTGGAATATATACCCAGTCAAAAAAGGGGATACCTAGTCAGTTGGAAAGGGGATACCTAGTCAGTTGGAAAGGGGGATACCTAGTCAGTTGGAAAGGGGATATCTAGTCAGTTGGAAAGGGGATATCTAGTCAGTTGGAAAGGGGATACCTAGTCAGCTGGAAAGGGGATACCTAGTCAGCTGGAAAGGGGATACCTAGTCAGTTGGAAAGGGGATACCTAGTCAGTTAGAAAGGGGGATACCTAGTCAGTTGGAAAGGGGATACCTAGTCAGTTGGAAAGGGGATACCTAGTCAGTTGGAAAGGGGATACCTAGTCAGTTGGAAAGGGGGATACCTAGTCAGTTGGAAAGGGGGATACCTAGTCAGTTGGAAAGGGGATACCTAGTCAGTTGGAAAGGGGGATACCTAGTCAGCTGGAAAGGGGATACCTAGTCAGCTGGAAAGGGGATACCTAGTCAGTTGGAAAGGGGGATACCTAGTCAGTTGGAAAGGGGGATACCTAGTCAGTTGGAAAGGGGGATATCTAGTCAGTTGGAAAGGGGGATATCTAGTCAGTTGGAAAGGGGGATACCTAGTCAGCTGGAAAGGGGATACCTAGTCAGTTGGAAAGGGGGATACCTAGTCAGTTGGAAATGGGGATACCTAGTCAGTTGTACAGGGAAAGGGGGATACCTAGTCAGTTGTACAGGGAAAGGGGGATACCTAGTCAGTTGTAAAGGGGGATACCTAGTCAGTTGGAAAGGGGGATATCTAGTCAGTTGTAAAGTGGGATATCTAGTCAGTTGTAAAGTGGGATATCTAGTCAGTTGTAAAGTGGGATATCTAGTCAGTTGTAAAGGGGGATACCTAGTCAGTTGGAAATGGGGATACCTAGTCAGTTGTACAGGGAAAGGGGGATACCTAGTCAGTTGGAAATGGGGATATCTAGTCAGCTGTAAAGGGGGATACCTACTCCAAGTCTCAGAGCGAGTGACGTTTGAAACGCTATTAGCGCGCACCCCGCTAACTAGCTAGGCATTTCACATCACATCGGTTACACCAGCCCAATATCGGGAGTTGATAGGCTTGTCATAAACCGCAGAGCTGCTGGCTAAACACACGAAAGTGCTGTTTGAATGAATGCTTATGAGCCTGCTGGTGCCTACGATCGCTCAGTCAGACTGCTCTATCAAATCATAGACTTAATTATAACATAATAACACACAGAAATACGAGCCTTTGGTCATTAATATGGTCGAATCCAGAAACTATCATTTAGAAAACAAGACGTTTATTCTTTCAGTGAAATACGGAACCGTTCTGTATTTTATCTAACAGATGGCATCCATCAGTCTAAACATTCCTGTTACATGTCATAATTATGTAAAATTCTGGCAAATTAGTTTGCAAAGATCCAGGCGGCCCAAACTGTTGCATATACCCTGACTCTGCGTGCAATGAACGCAAGAGAAGTGACACAATTTCACCTGGTTAATATTGCCTGCTAACATGCATTTATTTTAGCTAAATATGCAGGTTTAAAAATAGACACTTCTGTGTATTGATTTTAAGAAAGGCATTGGTGTTTACGGTTAGGTACACGTTGGAGCAACGATGCGCACCGCATCGATTATATGCAACGCAGGACACGCTAGATAAACTAGTAATATCATCAACCATGTGTAGTTAACTAGTGATTATGATTGATTTAACTTACCTTGGCTTCTTACTGCATTCGCGTAACAGGCAGGCTCCTCGTGAGGCAGGTGGTTAGAGGTGGTTGGACTAGTTAACCGTAAGGTTGCAAGATTGAATCCCTGAGCTGACAAGGTGAAAAATCTGTAGTTCTGCCCCTGAACAAGGCAGTTAACCCACCGTTCCCTGGTAGGTTTCTAGGCCGTCGTTGTAAATATGAACGTGTTCTTTTTTTACACAACAAATGTTCTAATCTGGGAGGTAAACTTGATAAAGTATTCTATCATTTGTCTGTGTATTCAGATGGAATCAAGGCCAGAATGTACCAGAGGCCACCAAATTAGAGCTTCTTTGTCAAACACAATCTAACCATAGAGCTCACTTTCTACTCTGTGAACTTGTGGAAAACAATCTAATCTTCCTTTATCTTCTATTTGCAGCATGCCCATGCTCACTCTTCTGGATTCTTCATCACTCAAGACTCGTCCTTCGGGAACCTGATCCTCCCGGTGCTGCCCCGTCTAGACCCACCTCCACCAGCAGAATAACAGAACCTGAAGAAGAAAACACCCAACGGCTAAAAGCAGAAGGTGGTTTACAGATCACCTGTTGGGTGTTGACGAATGGCAGCGGACCACAGATCACCTGTTGGGTGTTGACGAATGGCAGCGGACCACAGATCACCTGTTGGGTGTTGACGAATGGCAGCGGACCACAGATCACCTGTTGGGTGTTGACGAATGGCAGCGGACCACAGATCACCTGTTGGGTGTTGACGAATGGCAGCGGACCACAGATCGTCCCTCATTTTCCCCAACGATTCTGTTGAATTGCCCCTGTTCGTCGACACACGGCACATCGCTCAGTGGCCCCGACGTTCGTTTCTGGTGTTTTCTCCACGAACAGACATAGTGACAACACTTTGTTACAAGGACTTTCTGAACAAGGTCTTGGATTGTTTGTTGAAGCTTAAGGGTCACGTTATTTCTGTCTATTTTTGGTGCACCGTACATCATGTGGTTTTGAAAGACAAAATGTCATTTTCCAAAAAAAAATATATAAATGGGGAAAAAAGGCCTCATCAAATAAAGATCAAGTCAACAACAACATGTGGACCTTTTACTTGGGAATTTGCAAACTCATTATATTAAACCCAGACGTTATATTGTTACATAGAAGGAACCAGGGTTGGGTTTACTGTTTGACAAAACAAATCAATTACGTTACCAGCAAAAATATTGTAATTGGATTATAGACACTTTTGAAAAAACGTATTACTTCTTGGATTACTTTTAAATTCCGAAAGGATGTTTGTGGGGAAAAACAAAAAATCGACACCTGTTTCCTCAATAACATTCAATTCAGCATTGGGAAAAAAAGCACACGTTTTTCTAGTGTGTTCCACCCGGGTGAGTCTGACCACAAGTCAGAGACCAATATGACGACACAAATGGATCCTTTTTATACAATACGAAAGTTAACGAGGTAGTCAAATTACTGCGTTTGGGTAATCCCAAAATCACATTAGTTATTACAATTTTGGTAGCTAACCTACGGATTATATTTAGAAAGTAATCTACCCTGAAAGGAACCATGAACACATGGAATCATGTAGTAACCAAAAAAAGTGTTATTCAACATATATTTTAGATTCTTCAAAGTAGCCACTCTTTGCCTTGATGACAGCGTTGCAGTCTCTCAACCAGCTTCACCCTGGAATGCTTTTCCAACAGTCTTGAAGGAGTTCCCACATATGCTGAGCACTTGTTTGCTTCTTTTCCTTCACTCTGCGGTCCAACTCACCCCAAACCATCTCAACTGGGTTGAGGTCAGGTGATTGTGGAGGCCAGGTCATCTGATGCAGCACTCCATGACTCTCCTTCTTGGTCAAATAGCCCTTACACAGCCTGGGTATGTTGGGTCATTGTCCTGTTGAAAAACAAATAATGGTCCCAGATGGGATGGCGTATCGCTGCAGAATGATGTGGTAGTAATGCTGGTTAAGTGTGCCTTGAATTCTAAATCAGTGTCACCAGCAAAGCACCCCCACACCATCACACCTCTATGCTATAAGGTGGGGAAAATACATGCTGAGGTCATCTGTTCACTCTGCGTCTCACAAAGACACAGTGGTTGGAACCAAAAGTCTTAAAATCAGACAAGGACAGGTTTTCACAGGTCTAATGTCCATTGCTCGTGTTTCTTGGTCCAAGCAAGTCTCTTCTTATTATTGGTGTCCTTTAGTAGTGGTTTCTTTGCATCAATTTGACCATGAAGGCCTGATTCACACAGTCTCCTCTGAACAGCTGATGTTGAGATGCGTCTGTTACCTTATCTCTGAAGCATTTATTTGGGCTGCAATTTCTAATGCTGGTAACTCTAATGAACTTATCCTCTGCAGCAGAGGAAACTCTGGGTCTTCCTTTCCTGTGGGGGTCCTCATGAGAGCCAGTTTCATCATAGCGCTTGATGGTTTTTGCGACTGCACTTGAGTTAACTTTCAACGTTCTTGAAATCTTCTGAATTTCATGTCTTAAATTAACCAGAATTTTGTATGTTTTGAATATTTGAATATGGTGTCATTTTGTTCATAAACCATTTTGTTCATAAACCACGTGCCATAGAATCAGTACATCAAAAATCTCTTACCAACTATATATGGCACAGCTGCAAAAAATGTTGGTACTTAAATGAAACTGGTATACTTTTTAATTTATCACAATTTTCATTTAACCAATGTTGGTCTTTAATGCAGGGCCAACAGACACGTTCCTTACTTTTCCCCCACTTCTACTTGCCTCTTCCATTTATGTGGTAATGCTGCAATTAGTTGGTTGTGATGTTGGGTAGAGCAGACATTTTCATATGTCTGTGTTAGCTGCATGTGTGACATAACTCCACCAGTCCCATTTGTGATAACATTTACAAAGATTAGGCCTTTTTATTTTTATCCCAAAAATGTTTTTTTTGATTAATTAGTTTCAGTTTGATAATATATGTATTTTCTGGTGGATTAAACTGAAATAGCAAAAGAGTGAGAGGTTGTAATCTGAATACAGTGAGAGGGTGTAATCTGAATACAGTGAGAGGTTGTAATCTGAATACAGTGAGAGGTTGTAATCTGAATACAGGGAGAGGTTGTAATCTGAATACAGTGAGAGGTTGTAATCTGAATACAGTGAGAGGTTGTAATCTGAATACAGTGAGAGGTCATAATCTGAATACAGGGAGAGGTTGTAATCTGAATACAGTGAGAGGTTGTAATCTGAATACAGTGAGAGGTTGTAATCTGAATACAGGGAGAGGTTGTAATCTGAATACAGTGAGAGGTTGTAATCTGAATAAAAGGAGAGATGGTAATCTGAATACAGTGAGAGGTTGTAATCTGAATAAAGGGAGAGGTTGTAATCTGAATACAGTGAGAGGTTGTAATCTGAATACAGTGAGAGGTTGTAATCTGAATAAAGGGAGAGGTTGTAATCTGAATACAGTGAGAGGTTGTAATCTGAAAACAGGGAGAGGTTGTACTCTGAATACAGTGAGAGGTTGTAATCTGAATACAGTGAGGTTGTAATCTGAATAAAGGAGAGGTAATCTGATAAAGGAGAGTTGTAATCTGAATACAGTGAGAGGTTGTAATCTGAATACAGTGAGAGATTGTAATCTGAATACAGTGAGAGGTTGTAATCTGCATGAAGGAGAGGTTGTAATCAAAATGGGAATAATCTGCATAAAGAGAGGTTGTAATCTGAATACAGTGAGAGGTTGTAATCTGAATAAAGGGAGAGGTTGTAATCTGAATACAGTGAGAGATTGTAATCTGAATACAGTGAGAGGTTGTAATCTGAATAAAGGGGAGGTTGTAATCTGAATAAAGGGAGAGGTTGTAATCTGAATAAAGGGAGAGGTTGTAATCTGAATACAGTGAGAGGTTGTAATCTGAATAAAGGGAGAGGTTGTAATCTGAATACAGTGAGAGGTTGTAATCTGAATAAAGGGAGAATATAATCTGAATAAAGGGGAGGTTGTAATCTGAATACAGTGAGAGGTTGTAATCTGAATAAAAGGAGAGATGGTAATCTGAATACAGTGAGAGGTTGTAATCTGAATAAAGGGAGAGGTTGTAATCTGAATACAGTGAGAGGTTGTAATCTGAATACAGTGAGAGGTTGTAATCTGAATAAAGGGAGAGGTTGTAATCTGCATAAAGGAGAGGTTGTAATCTGAATACAGTGAGAGGTTGTAATCTGAATAAAGGGAGAGGTTGTAATCTGAATACAGTGAGAGATTGTAATCTGAATACAGTGAGAGGTTGTAATCTGAATACAGGGGGAGGTTGTAATCTGAATAAAGGGAGAGGTTGTAATCTGAATACAGTGAGAGGTTGTAATCTGAATAAAGGGGGAGAATATAATCTGAATAAAGGGGAGGTTGTAATCTGAATACAGGGAGAGGTTGTAATCTGAATACAGTGAGAGGTTGTAATCTGAATACAGTGAGAGGTTGTAATCTGAATACAGGAGAGGTTGTAATCTGAATACAGTGAGAGGTTGTAATCTGAATACAGTGAGAGGTTGTAATCTGAATACAGGGAGAGGTTGTAATCTGAATACAGTGAGAGGTTGTAATCTGAATAAAAGGAGAGATGGTAATCTGAATACAGTGAGAGGTTGTAATCTGAATAAAGGGAGAGGTTGTAATCTGAATACAGTGAGAGGTTGTAATCTGAATACAGTGAGAGGTTGTAATCTGAATAAAGGGAGAGGTTGTAATCTGAATACAGTGAGAGGTTGTAATCTGAAAACAGGGAGAGGTTGTACTCTGAATACAGTGAGAGGTTGTAATCTGAATACAGTGAGAGGTTGTAATCTGAATAAAGGGAATAATCTGCATAAAGGAGAGGTTGTAATCTGAATACAGTGAGAGGTTGTAATCTGAATACAGTGAGAGATTGTAATCTGAATACAGTGAGAGGTTGTAATCTGCATGAAGGAGAGGTTGTAATCAAAATATAGGGAGATAATCTGCATAAAGGAGAGGTTGTAATCTGAATACAGTGAGAGGTTGTAATCTGAATAAAGGGAGAGGTTGTAATCTGAATACAGTGAGAGATTGTAATCTGAATACAGTGAGAGGTTGTAATCTGAATAAAGGGGAGGTTGTAATCTGAATAAAGGGAGAGGTTGTAATCTGAATAAAGGGAGAGGTTGTAATCTGAATACAGTGAGAGGTTGTAATCTGAATAAAGGGAGAGGTTGTAATCTGAATACAGTGAGAGGTTGTAATCTGAATAAAGGGAGAATATAATCTGAATAAAGGGGGAGGTTGTAATCTGAATACAGTGAGAGGTTGTAATCTGAATAAAAGGAGAGATGGTAATCTGAATACAGTGAGAGGTTGTAATCTGAATAAAGGGAGAGGTTGTAATCTGAATACAGTGAGAGGTTGTAATCTGAATACAGTGAGAGGTTGTAATCTGAATAAAGGGAGAGGTTGTAATCTGCATAAAGGAGAGGTTGTAATCTGAATACAGTGAGAGGTTGTAATCTGAATAAAGGGAGAGGTTGTAATCTGAATACAGTGAGAGATTGTAATCTGAATACAGTGAGAGGTTGTAATCTGAATAAAGGGGAGGTTGTAATCTGAATAAAGGGAGAGGTTGTAATCTGAATACAGTGAGAGGTTGTAATCTGAATAAAGGGGGAGAATATAATCTGAATAAAGGGGGAGGTTGTAATCTGAATACAGTGAGAGGTTGTAATCTGAATAAAAGGAGAGATGGTAATCTGAATACAGTGAGAGGTTGTAATCTGAATACAGTGAGAGGTTGTAATCTGAATACAGTGAGAGGTTGTAATCTGAATTAAGGGAGAGGTTGTAATCTGAATAAAGGGAGAGGTTGTAATCTGAATACAGTGAGAGGTTGTAATCTGAATACAGTGAGAGGTTGTAATCTGAATAAAGGGAGAGGTTGTAATCTGAATAAAGGTAGAGGTTGTAATCTGCATAAAGGAGAGGTTGTAATCTGAATAAAGGGAGAGGTTGTAATCTGAATAAAGGGAGAGGTTGTAATCTGAATACAGTGAGAGGTTGTAATCTGAATACAGTGAGAGGTTGTAATCTGAATAAAGGGAGAGGTTGTAATCTGAATAAAGGTAGAGGTTGTAATCTGCATAAAGGAGAGGTTGTAATCTGAATAAAGGGAGAGGTTGTAATCTGAATAAAGGGAGAGGTTGTAATCTGCATAAAGGAGAGGTTGTAATCTGAATACAGTGAGAGGTTGTAATCTGAATAAAGGGAGAGGTTGTAATCTGAATACAGTGAGAGATTGTAATCTGAATAAAGGGAGAGGTTGTAATCTGAATACAGTGAGAGGTTGTAATCTGAATAAAGGGAGAGGTTGTAATCTGAATACAGGGAGAGGTTGTAATCTGAATACAGGGAGAGGTTGTAATCTGAATACAGGGAGAGGGTGTAATCTGAATACAGTGAGAGGTTGTAATCTGAATACAGTGAGGTTGTAATCTGAATACAGTGAGAGGTTGTAATCTGAATACAGTGAGAGGTTGTAATCTGAATACAGTGAGAGGTTGTAATCTGAATACAGGGAGAGGTTGTAATCTGAATACAGTGAGAGGTTGTAATCTGAATAAAACGAGAGATGGTAATCTGAATACAGTGAGAGGTTGTAATCTGAATAAAGGGAGAGGTTGTAATCTGAATACAGTGAGAGGTTGTAATCTGAATACAGTGAGAGGTTGTAATCTGAATAAAGGGAGAGGTTGTAATCTGAATACAGTGAGAGATTGTAATCTGAATACAGTGAGAGGTTGTAATCTGAATAAAGGGGGAGGTTGTAATCTGAATAAAGGGAGAGGTTGTAATCTGAATACAGTGAGAGGTTGTAATCTGAATAAAGGGGAGAATATAATCTGAATAAAGGGGAGGTTGTAATCTGAATACAGTGAGAGGTTGTAATCTGAATAAAAGGAGAGATGGTAATCTGAATACAGTGAGAGGTTGTAATCTGAATAAAGGGAGAGGTTGTAATCTGAATAAAGGGAGAGGTTGTAATCTGAATACAGTGAGAGGTTGTAATCTGAATAAAGGGAGAGGTTGTAATCTGAATAAAGGGAGAGGTTGTAATCTGAATACAGTGAGAGGTTGTAATCTGAATAAAGGGAGATGTTGTAATCTGAATAAAGGGAGAGGTTGTAATCTGCATAAAGGAGAGGTTGTAATCTGAATAAAGGGAGAGGTAATCTGCATAAAGGAGAGGTTGTAATCTGAATACAGTGAGAGGTTGTAATCTGAATACAGTGAGAGCTTGTAATCTGAATAAAGGGAGAGGTTGTAATCTGAATACAGTGAGAGGTTGTAATCTGAATACAGTGAGAGGTTGTAATCTGAATAAAGGGAGAGGTTGTAATCTGAATAAAGGGAGAGGTTGTAATCTGAATACAGTGAGGTTGTAATCTGAATACAGTGAGAGGTTGTAATCTGAATACAGTGAGAGGTTGTAATCTGAATACAGTGAAAGGTTGTAATCTGAATACAGGGAGAGGTTGTAATCTGAATACAGTGAGAGGTTGTAATCTGAATAAAACGAGAGATGGTAATCTGAATACAGTGAGAGGTTGTAATCTGAATAAAGGAGAGGTTGTAATCTGAATACAGTGAGAGGTTGTAATCTGAATACAGTGAGAGGTTGTAATCTGAATACAGTGAGAGGTTGTAATCTGAATAAAGGGAGAGGTTGTAATCTGAATAAAGGAGAGGTTGTAATCTGAATACAGTGAGAGGTTGTAATCTGAATAAAGGGAGAGGTTGTAATCTGAATAAAGGTAGAGGTTGTAATCTGCATAAAGGAGAGGTTGTAATCTGAATAAAGGAGAGGTAATCTGCATAAAGGAGAGGTTGTAATCTGAATACAGTGAGAGGTTGTAATCTGAATACAGTGAGAGATTGTAATCTGAATACAGTGAGAGGTTGTAATCTGCATAAAGGAGAGGTTGTAATCTGAATACAGTGAGAGGTTGTAATCTGAATAAAGGGAGAGGTTGTAATCTGAATACAGTGAGAGATTGTAATCTGAATACAGTGAGAGGTTGTAATCTGAATAAAGGGGAGGTTGTAATCTGAATAAAGGGAGAGGTTGTAATCTGAGTAAAGGGAGAGGTTGTAATCTGAATAAAGGGAGAGGTTGTAATCTGAATACAGTGAGAGGTTGTAATCTGAATAAAGGGAGATGTTGTAATCTGAATACAGTGAGAGGTTGTAATCTGAATAAAGGGGAGAATATAATCTGAATAAAGGGGGAGGTTGTAATCTGAATAAAGGGGAGGTTGTAATCTGAATAAAGGGGGGTTGTAATCTGAATAAAGGGAGAGGTTGTAATCTGAATAAAGGGGAGGTTGTAATCTGAATACAGTGAGATGTTGTAATCTGAATACAGTGAGAGGTTGTAATCTGAATACAGTGAGAGGTTGTAATCTGAATAAAGGGAGAGGTTGTAATCTGAATACAGTGAGAGATTGTAATCTGAATACAGTGAGAGGTTGTAATCTGAATAAAGGGAGAGGTTGTAATCTGAATACAGTGAGAGATTGTAATCTGAATACAGTGAGAGGTTGTAATCTGAATAAAGGAGAGGTTGTAATCTGAATAAAGGGAGAGGTTGTAATCTGAATAAAGGGAGAGGTTGTAATCTGAATACAGTGAGAGGTTGTAATCTGAATAAAGGGGAGGTTGTAATCTGAATAAAGGAGAGGTTGTAATCTGAATAAAGGGGAGGTTGTAATCTGAATAAAGGGGGAGGTTGTAATCTGAATAAAGGGGAGGTTGTAATCTGAATAAAGGGGAGGTTGTAATCTGAATACAGTGAGAGGTTGTAATCTGAATAAAGGGGAGAATATAATCTGAATAAAGGGGAGGTTGTAATCTGAATAAAGGGGAGGTTGTAATCTGAATAAAGGGGGGTTGTAATCTGAATAAAGGGAGAGGTTGTAATCTGAATAAAGGGGAGGTTGTAATCTGAATACAGTGAGAGGTTGTAATCTGAATACAGTGAGAGGTTGTAATCTGAATACAGTGAGAGGTTGTAATCTGAATAAAGGGAGAGGTTGTAATCTGAATACAGTGAGAGATTGTAATCTGAATACAGTGAGAGGTTGTAATCTGAATAAAGGGGGTTGTAATCTGAATAAAGGGGGGTTGTAATCTGAATAAAGGGAGAGGTTGTAATCTGAATAAAGGGGAGGTTGTAATCTGAATACAGTGAGAGGTTGTAATCTGAATACAGTGAGAGGTTGTAATCTGAATACAGTAAGAGGTTGTAATCTGAATAAAGGGAGAGGTTGTAATCTGAATACAATGAGAGATTGTAATCTGAATACAGTGAGAGGTTGTAATCTGAATAAAGGGAGAGGTTGTAATCTGAATACAGTGAGAGATTGTAATCTGAATACAGTGAGAGGTTGTAATCTGAATAAAGGAGAGGTTGTAATCTGAATAAAGGGAGAGGTTGTAATCTGAATAAAGGGAGAGGTTGTAATCTGAATACAGTGAGAGGTTGTAATCTGAATAAAGGGGGAGGTTGTAATCTGAATAAAGGAGAGGTTGTAATCTGAATAAAGGGGGAGGTTGTAATCTGAATAAAGGGGAGGTTGTAATCTGAATACAGTGAGAGGTTGTAATCTGAATACAGTGAGAGGTTGTAATCTGAATACAGTGAGAGGTTGTAATCTGAATAAAGGGAGAGGTTGTAATCTGAATACAGTGAGAGATTGTAATCTGAATACAGTGAGAGGTTGTAATCTGAATAAAGGGAGAGGTTGTAATCTGAATACAGTGAGAGATTGTAATCTGAATACAGTGAGAGGTTGTAATCTGAATAAAGGAGAGGTTGTAATCTGAATAAAGGGAGAGGTTGTAATCTGAATAAAGGAGAGGTTGTAATCTGAATACAGTGAGAGGTTGTAATCTGAATAAAGGGGGAGGTTGTAATCTGAATAAAGGAGAGGTTGTAATCTGAATAAAGGGGAGGTTGTAATCTGAATAAAGGGGAGGTTGTAATCTGAATAAAGGGGAGGTTGTAATCTGAATAAAGGGGGAGTTTGTAATCTGAATACAGTGAGAGGTTGTAATCTGAATAAAGGGGAGAATATAATCTGAATAAAGGGGAGGTTGTAATCTGAATAAAGGGGAGGTTGTAATCTGAATAAAGGGGGTTGTAATCTGAATAAAGGGAGAGGTTGTAATCTGAATAAAGGGGAGGTTGTAATCTGAATACAGTGAGAGGTTGTAATCTGAATACAGTGAGAGGTTGTAATCTGAATACAGTGAGAGGTTGTAATCTGAATAAAGGAGAGGTTGTAATCTGAATAAAGGGAGAGGTTGTAATCTGAATAAAGGGAGAGGTTGTAATCTGAATACAGTGAGAGGTTGTAATCTGAATAAAGGGGGAGGTTGTAATCTGAATAAAGGAGAGGTTGTAATCTGAATAAAGGGGGAGGTTGTAATCTGAATAAAGGGGAGGTTGTAATCTGAATACAGTGAGAGGTTGTAATCTGAATACAGTGAGAGGTTGTAATCTGAATACAGTGAGAGGTTGTAATCTGAATAAAGGGAGAGGTTGTAATCTGAATACAGTGAGAGATTGTAATCTGAATACAGTGAGAGGTTGTAATCTGAATAAAGGGAGAGGTTGTAATCTGAATACAGTGAGAGATTGTAATCTGAATACAGTGAGAGGTTGTAATCTGAATAAAGGAGAGGTTGTAATCTGAATAAAGGGAGAGGTTGTAATCTGAATAAAGGGAGAGGTTGTAATCTGAATACAGTGAGAGGTTGTAATCTGAATAAAGGGGAGGTTGTAATCTGAATAAAGGAGAGGTTGTAATCTGAATAAAGGGGAGGTTGTAATCTGAATAAAGGGGAGGTTGTAATCTGAATAAAGGGGGAGGTTGTAATCTGAATAAAGGGGGAGGTTGTAATCTGAATACAGTGAGAGGTTGTAATCTGAATAAAGGGGGAGAATATAATCTGAATAAAGGGGAGGTTGTAATCTGAATAAAGGGGAGGTTGTAATCTGAATAAAGGGGGTTGTAATCTGAATAAAGGGGGAGGTTGTAATCTGAATACAGTGAGAGGTTGTAATCTGAATACAGTGAGAGGTTGTAATCTGAATACAGTGAGAGGTTGTAATCTGAATAAAGGGAGAGGTTGTAATCTGAATACAGTGAGAGATTGTAATCTGAATACAGTGAGAGGTTGTAATCTGAATAAAGGGGAGGTTGTAATCTGAATAAAGGGGGGTTGTAATCTGAATAAAGGGAGAGGTTGTAATCTGAATAAAGGGGAGGTTGTAATCTGAATACAGTGAGAGGTTGTAATCTGAATACAGTGAGAGGTTGTAATCTGAATACAGTGAGAGGTTGTAATCTGAATAAAGGGAGAGGTTGTAATCTGAATACAGTGAGAGATTGTAATCTGAATACAGTGAGAGGTTGTAATCTGAATAAAGGGAGAGGTTGTAATCTGAATACAGTGAGAGATTGTAATCTGAATACAGTGAGAGGTTGTAATCTGAATAAAGGAGAGGTTGTAATCTGAATAAAGGGAGAGGTTGTAATCTGAATAAAGGGAGAGGTTGTAATCTGAATACAGTGAGAGGTTGTAATCTGAATAAAGGGGAGGTTGTAATCTGAATAAAGGAGAGGTTGTAATCTGAATAAAGGGGAGGTTGTATTCTGAATAAAGGGGAGGTTGTAATCTGAATAAAGGGGAGGTTGTAATCTGAATAAAGGGGGAGGTTGTAATCTGAATACAGTGAGAGGTTGTAATCTGAATAAAGGGGGAGAATATAATCTGAATAAAGGGGAGGTTGTAATCTGAATAAAGGGGGAGGTTGTAATCTGAATAAAGGGGAGGTTGTAATCTGAATAAAGGGGGGTTGTAATCTGAATAAAGGGAGAGGTTGTAATCTGAATAAAGGGGAGGTTGTAATCTGAATACAGTGAGAGGTTGTAATCTGAATACAGTGAGAGGTTGTAATCTGAATACAGTGAGAGGTTGTAATCTGAATAAAGGGAGAGGTTGTAATCTGAATACAGTGAGAGATTGTAATCTGAATACAGTGAGAGGTTGTAATCTGAATAAAGGAGAGGTTGTAATCTGAATAAAGGGAGAGGTTGTAATCTGAATAAAGGGAGAGGTTGTAATCTGAATACAGTGAGAGGTTGTAATCTGAATAAAGGGGAGGTTGTAATCTGAATAAAGGAGAGGTTGTAATCTGAATAAAGGGGAGGTTGTAATCTGAATAAAGGGAGAGGTTGTAATCTGAACAAAGGGAGAGGTTGTAATCTGAATACAGTGAGAGGTTGTAATCTGAATAAAGGAGAGGTTGTAATCTGAATAAAGGGGAGGTTGTAATCTGAATAAAGGGGAGGTTGTAATCTGAATAAAGGGGGAGGTTGTAATCTGAATAAAGGGGAGGTTGTAATCTGAATAAAGGGGGAGGTTGTAATCTGAATAAAGGGAGAGGTAATCTGCATAAAGGGGGAGGTTGTAATCTGCATAAAGGGGGAGGTTGTAATCTGAATAAAGGGAGAGGTTGTAATCTGAATAAAAAGGCCATTCTTGAACATGGGGTGAGACAGTCTTACTGATCTGCTAGAGAACCAGTTTGGATTGAAGTATAACTTTTGTATGACTGAAGCCTTCAGTGAGAGGTCCAATGCTTTAATATGTGCCATGTTATCTGATGGGACAAGCTACAATTTAGTGTTCTGTCACACACTAGTAAATCAATGCATTTCATTGCCTGGAGAACCCATTTAACTTTAAATGGTTGCAAGTATGGCCTCCTTGTCTCTGTTGATGCTGTAGCTGAACATTTGTTTATTGTCCAATGGAAATGTCTTGTGCTTTAGTCCGACCCCTCAGAAACACAGAGTTCAGAGGTCGGAGCAGAGGGCAGCCATACTACACCACCCGTTGAGCAGTTTGGAGTTTACGGACACAACGGCGAGAGATGGCAGCAAGGACACCCCCGACCAGATTATTGTTTTATTGGGGAGGGGGGTTTCTGTTGGTCAACAGGAAGGTGTTGAGGGACCCGTTTCCTTGTGATGATTTTTAAAGTCTGGACTAATCTTTCGACGAGGCAGTTCGTTACAGGGTGATACAGCGTTGATTTTGATGTGATGGATTCTTCAATGAATGACCGGAACTCTTCAAACACCAGCTGGGGGACATTATCACTAGCGAGTTGCGTTGGCAAGCCGAAGCGACTGAATATTGACTAACTTTTCGATGGCTCTCTCTGCTGAAGTGTTCTTCATCGCTGCAACCTCAGGCCATTTGCTGTGTGACTAGGAACATACGATCCTCCAGTCTAGGGTTTTCCAAACTCGGTCCCAGGGCCCACCCTGGGTGCACGTTTATGGTGCGTTTTGCCCCTAGCAAAACTCATCATCAAGCTTTGATTATTTTAAACAGCTGTGTAGTGTTAGGGGCAAAAAAACGAAACGTGTACCCAGGGAGGTACCCTGGGCAGAGTTTAGGAAACCTTGCTCCAGTAGCCCTGCATGTGGACTCACTGCCATGGCCTCTCTGGGAAGTCCCATGAGTGTAGCAGCGCTAGCTAAGGCACGTTCCTCGTCATACAGAACAACACTTGGCCTAGTCTTTGATAACTGCATCCTGGCCACCAGAAGTAGCTGCGTCGTCTCCTTCATTCGCACCACAGTGCCCTGAATAGAGCTCTTCAAGGAGCTGCATGATGACTCGGAAAGCCCCAGAGCATTCCAGACTGAACTGTGAGCTCGTTTCTTCTCACCGGGTAAGGATTTAGGCTGTCCCGACAGCTCTCCTCCTTTCCCACGAGTGACAATGTACACAACCTCAGACATCACTGGATCAGTACGGGTGCCCTAAAGGAGCAAACTAAAGTATCAACACGTCTCATCTCAATTAGCCCTAAAATCCCTCGTTTGAAAGCACCTGTTTTTCTTGAAACTGTGCCATGTCTTTCCACGTGAGCCAGCCCTCTAGCAGCTCCAGTTCCAACCAATGAGCTTCAACCCCTCGCCATTTGAGTGACAGCTAGCGAGATGCGCACACACAGCGAGCGCAGTGACATAGTACGCAATTTTCAGGGACCCCTTTTGGCTCGTGAGCGATACTTTCAAAACTACTGGCTAAAAAGTTTACAAAAGTACCGGAGAATCTCTTTAAAAACAACACTACATAGACCATCAAAAGTACTGGAGAATCTCTTTAAAAACAATTACATAGACCACCAAAAGTACCGGAAAATCTCTTGACAAAAATAAGATCCTTATTTGAATAATATTTTCTAATGTTGTTCTCCACTACTAAAAACACTTCAAAGCATTAGCGCATCGTTCAAAAGACTAAATAAATGTTACACATTACAGTAAATCAAACATTGGTGCACTACAATGTGTTTTTTAATGATAGTCATGGTGTCTGTCATCATTGCTGGGTTAAGGTCATAGTGGGGGTGGGCAGACAAATGCAATGGAGCAATAACAACATTTCACTTTTTTTGAAATGGCAGTCGAGCATCACTGGGGATCAGAGGGCAAGCCTGGTCCCAGACCTGTTTGTGTCGTCTTTCCAACTTGGCACGACGACACAAACAGATCTGTGGACCAGGCTTTTATCACAAGGACAAGACAGACCAACACGAAGAACGTAGGCCGTACACAGCCGTCCCATCGCCTTTGACCACAGAACATCGGCCCCCATTTTCTGTTCATTTCCTGACCATTCTACATGTTAAAACACCGAGCAGGTAATCTACCGCAGATGGTGTTGGTCTGGTTTGTCCTACAGGCATCCCGAGGACACACCTTCCGTCTCTGGGGTCATTTGCTGACTATGGGCAGCAGGTCTCCCTTGGTTTTCATGGTTTTGATCTTGGCTCTGATGGTGTCGTCCATGGCCTGCCTGCAGCGGTGGGCGTAGTGAGCCAGCGTCTCCTCTTTCTCGTCCCAAGGTGGCAGAGCGTGGAACACCTAGGATTAAATAATACTTTATTAACCCCCAAAGGACCAGCTAATAAATACAACACCTGCTAATACATACAAACCCTGCTAATACATACAACACCAGCTAATACATACAACACCTGCTAATACATACAACACCTGCTAATACATACAACACCTGCTAATACATACAACACCTGCTAATACATACAACACCTGCTAATACATACAACACCTGCTAATACATACAACACCTGCTAATACATACAACACCAGCTAATACATACAACACCTGCTAATACATACAACACCTGCTAATACATACAACACCTGCTAATACATACAGCACCTGCTAATACATACAACACCTGCTAATACATACAACACCTGCTAATACATACAACACCTGCTAATACATACAACACCTGCTAATACATACAACACCTGCTAATACATACAACACCTGCTAATACATACAACACCAGCTAATACATACAACACCTGCTAATACATACAACACCTGCTAATACATACAACACCTGCTAATACATACAACACCTGCTAATACATACAACACCTGCTAATACATACAACACCTGCTAATACATACAACACCTGCTAATACATACAACACCTGCTAATACATACAACACCTGCTAATACATACAACACCTGCTAATACATACAACACCTGCTAATACATACAACACCTGCTAATACATACAACACCTGCTAATACATACAACACCTGCTAATACATACAACACCTGCTAATACATACAACACCTGCTAATACATACAACACCTGCTAATACATACAACACCTGCTAATACATACAACACCAGATAATACATACAGCACCTGCTAATACATACACCACCTGCTAATAATATACAACACCTGCTAATACATACAACACCTGCTAATACATACAACACCTGCTAATACATACAACACCTGCTAATACATACAACACCAGCTAATACATACAACACCTGCTAATACATACAACACCTGCTAATACATACAACACCTGCTAATACATACAACACCTGCTAATACATACAACACCTGCTAATACATACAACACCTGCTAATACATACAACACCTGCTAATACATACAACACCTGCTAATACATACAACACCTGCTAATACATACAACACCTGCTAATACATACAACACCTGCTAATACATACAACACCTGCTAATACATACAACACCTGCTAATACATACAACACCTGCTAATACATACAACACCTGCTAATACATACAACACCTGCTAATACATACAGCACCTGCTAATACATACAACACCTGCTAATACATACAACACCTGCTAATACATACAACACCTGCTAATACATACAACACCAGCTAATACATACAACACCTGCTAATACATACAACACCTGCTAATACATACAACACCTGCTAATACATACAACACCTGCTAATACATACAACACCTGCTAATACATACAACACCTGCTAATACATACAACACCTGCTAATACATACAACACCTGCTAATACATACAACACCTGCTAATACATACAGCACCTGCTAATACATACAACACCTGCTAATACATACAACACCTGCTAATACATACAACACCTGCTAATACATACAACACCTGCTAATACATACAACACCTGCTAATACATACAACACCTGCTAATACATACAACACCTGCTAATACATACAACACCTGCTAATACATACAACACCTGCTAATACATACAGCACCTGCTAATACATACAACACCTGCTAATACATACAACACCTGCTAATACATACAACACCTGCTAATACATACAACACCTGCTAATACATACAACACCTGCTAATACATACAACACCTGCTAATACATACAAACACCAGCTAATACATACAGCACCTGCTAATACATACAACACCTGCTAATACATACAACACCAGCTAATACATACAACACCTGCTAATACATACAACACCTGCTAATACATACAACACCTGCTAATACATACAACACCAGCTAATACATACAGCACCTGCTAATACATACAACACCTGCTAATACATACAGCACCTGCTAATACATACAACACCAGCTAATACATACAGCACCTGCTAATACATACAACACCTGCTAATACATACAACACCAGCTAATACATACAACACCTGCTAATACATACAACACCTGCTAATACATACAACACCTGCTAATACATACAACACCTGCTAATAAATACAGCACCTGCTAATACATACAACACCTGCTAATACATACAACACCTGCTAATACATACAACACCTGCTAATACATACAACACCTGCTAATACATACAGCACCTGCTAATACATACAACACCTGCTAATACATACAACACCTGCTAATACATACAACACCTGCTAATACATACAACACCTGCTAATACATACAACACCTGCTAATACATACAACACCTGCTAATACATACAACACCTGCTAATACATACAACACCTGCTAATACATACAACACCAGCTAATACATACAACACCTGCTAATACATACAACACCTGCTAATACATACAACACCTGCTAATACATACAACACCTGCTAATACATACAACACCTGCTAATACATACAACACCTGCTAATACATACAGCACCTGCTAATACATACAACACCTGCTAATACATACAACACCTGCTAATACATACAGCACCTGCTAATACATACAACACCTGCTAATACATACAACACCTGCTAATACATACAGCACCTGCTAATACATACAACACCTGCTAATACATACAACACCTGCTAATACATACAACACCTGCTAATACATACAACACCTGCTAATACATACAACACCTGCTAATACATACAACACCTGCTATATACATACAAACCTGCTAATACATACAACACCTATAAACATACAGCACCTGCTAATACATACAACACCTGTGTAATACATACATACAACACCTGCTAATACATACAACACCTGCTAATACATACAACACCCTAATACATACAACACCTGCTAATACATACAGCACCTGCTAATACATACAACACCTTCTAATACATCACCTGTAATACATACAACACCTGCTAATACATACAGCACCTGTACATACAACCCTGCTTCCATACAACACCTGCTAATACATACAACACCTGCTAATACATACAACACCTGCCTACATCACCTGTACATAACACCTTCCTACATACACACTGTACTAACCCTTCCTCTAATACATACAACACCTAATACATACAACACCTGCTAATACATACAACACCTGCTAATACATACAACACCTGCTAATACATACAACACCTTCCTACATACAACACCTGCTAATACATACAACACCTGCTAATACATACAACACCTGCTAATACATACAACACCTGCTAATACATACAACACCTGCTAATACATACAACACCTGCTAATACATACAACACCTGCTAATACATACAACACCTGCTAATACATACAACACCTGCTAATACATACAACACCTTCCTAATACCTGTATACAGCACCTGCTAATACATACACACCTGTACATACAACCCTTCCTCTACATACAACACCTGCTAATACATACACTCACACCTGCTAATACATTCCTCAACACCTGCTAACCCTTACATACAACACCTGCTAATACATACAACACCTGCTAATACATACAACACCTGCTAATACATACAACACCTGCTAATACATACAACACCTTCCTAATACATACAACACCTTCCATACAACACCTGCTAATACATACAACACCTGCTAATACATACAACACCCTTCACTCACACATACAACACCTGCTAATACATACAACACCTTAATACATACAACACCTGCTAATACATACAACACCTGCTAACATACAGCACCTGCTAATACATACAGCACCTGTACTAATACATACAACACCTGTACATAACACCTTCCTACATACAACACCTGCTTACATACAACACCTGTAATACATACAACACCTGCTAATACATACAGCAACCCTAATACATACAACACCTGCTAATACATACAACACCTGCTAATACATACAACACCTTCCTCACACCTGCAATACATACAACACCTGCTAATACATACCTGTACAACCCCTTACATACAACACCTGCTAATACATACAACACCTGCTAATACATACAACCTGCAAATACATACAGCACCTGCTTACAGCACCTCAGCACCTGTAATACATAAGCACCTTCCTAATACATACAACCCTGCTTCATACAACACCTGTAATACATACACACCTTCCTCATCACACCTGCTAATACATACAACCCTTCCTACATACAACACCTGCTAATACATACAACACCTGTACATAAACCCTTCCTAATACATACAACACCTGTAGTAACCCTTCATACAACACCTGTAATATAACCCTACAACACCTGTATTAACCCTTCCTACAACACCTGCTAATACATACCTCACACCTGTACTATACCCTTCCTCTAATACATACAACACCTTACATACAACACCTGTACATACAACACCTCCTACATACAGCACCTGCTAATACATACAACACCAGCTAATACATACAACACCTGCTAATACATACACCACTTCCTCATACAACACCAGCTAATACATACAACACCTGCTAATACATACAACACCTGCTAATACATACAACACCTGCTAATACATACAACACCTTCCTACATACAGCACCTGTACTAATACATACAGCACCTGCTAACCCTTACAAACACCTGCTAATACATACAACACCTTCCTACATACAACACCTGTACTAACCCTTCCTACATACACCTGCTAATACATACAGCACCTGCTAATACATACACACCTGTACTAACCCTTCCTACATACACCTGCTAATACATACAACTTCCTGCTAATACATACAACACCTTCCTCTACATACAACACCTGCTAATACATACAACACCTTAATACATACAACACCTGCTAATACATACAACACCTGCTAATACATACAACACCTGTACTAATACATACAGCACCTGTACATAAGCCCTGCTTCCTACAGCACCTGTACTAATACATACAGCACCTGCTAATACATACAACACCTGCTTACATACAGCACCTGTACTAACAACACCTGCTCATACATACAACACCTGCTAATACATACAACACCTGCTAATTCATACAACACCTGTAATATATACAACACCCTTACTACAACACCTGCTAATACATACAACACCTCTAATATGTACAACACCTTCCTAATATATACAAACCCTTCCATACTCACCTGTACATAAGCCCTTCCATACAACACCTGCTAATACATACAACACCTGATTTCCTATGAAAAGCCACTGGCACAGGAGAGACACGTCTATAACAATCAGCTTTCCAAACAGACTATTTCTCAGGGGGGGTCCCATTTATTGTGTATATAAAATATAAATAGCTTCCAAACACACATATAGAAAAGGTGCAGAGAGCTATATATGTGTGTGCTGTGTGTGCTCTGCTCTCACCTGTACACCTGTACTAACCCTTCCTCTCACCTGTACTAACCCTTCCTCTCACCTGTACTAACCCTTCCTCTCACCTGTACTAACCCTTCCTCTCACCTGTACACCTGTACTAACCCTTCCTCTCACCTGTACTAACCCTTCCTCTCACCTGTACTAACCCTTCCTCACACCTGTACACCTGTACTAACCCTTCCTCTCACCTGTACTAACCCTTCCTCACACCTGTACTAACCCTTCCTCTCACCTGTACTAACCCTTCCTCTCACCTGTACTAACCCTTCCTCTCACCTGTACTAACCCTTCCTCTCACCTGTACTAACCCTTCCTCTCACCTGTACTAACCCTTCCTCTCACCTGTACTAACCCTTCCTCTCACCTGTACACCTGTACAAACCCTTCCTCTCACCTGTACTAACCCTTCCTCTCACCTGTACTAACCCTTCCTCTCACCTGTACTAACCCTTCCTCTCACCTGTACTAACCCTTCCTCTCACCTGTACTAACCCTTCCTCTCACCTGTACTAACCCTTCCTCTCACCTGTACTAACCCTTCCTCTCACCTGTACTAACCCTTCCTCTCACACACCTGTACTAACCCTTCCTCTCACCTGTACTAACCCTTCCTCTCACCTGTACTAACCCTTCCTCTCACCTGTACTAAACCCTTCCTCTCACCTGTACTAACCCTTCCTCTCACCTGTACTAACCCTTCCTCTCACCTGTACTAACCCTTCCTCTCACCTGTACTAACCCTTCCTCTCACCTGTACTAACCCTTCCTCTCACCTGTACTAACCCTTCCTCTCACCTGTACACCTGTACTAACCCTTCCTCTCACCTGTACTAACCCTTCCTCTCACCTGTACTAACCCTTCCTCTCACCTGTACTAACCCTTCCTCACCTGTACACCTGTACGAACCCTTCCTCTCACCTGTACTAACCCTTCCTCTCACCTGTACTAACCCTTCCTCTCACCTGTACTAACCCTTCCTCTCACCTGTACTAACCCTTCCTCTCACCTGTACTAACCCTTCCTCTCACCTGTACTAACCCTTCCTCTCACCTGTACTAACCCTTCCTCTCACCTGTACTAACCCTTCCTCTCACCTGTACTAACCCTTCCTCTCACCTGTACTAACCCTTCCTCTCACCTGTACTAACCCTTCCTCTCACCTGTACTAACCCTTCCTCTCACCTGTACACCTGTACTAACCCTTCCTCTCACCTGTACTAACCCTTCCTCTCACCTGTACTAACCCTTCCTCTCACCTGTACTAACCCTTCCTCTCACCTGTACACCTGTACTAACCCTTCCTCTCACCTGTACTAACCCTTCCTCTCACCTGTACTAACCCTTCCTCTCACCTGTACACCTGTACGAACCCTTCCTCTCACCTGTACTAACCCTTCCTCACACCTGTACTAACCCTTCCTCTCACCTGTACTAACCCTTCCTCTCACCTGTACTAACCCTTCCTCTCACCTGTACTAACCCTTCCTCTCACCTGTACTAACCCTTCCTCTCACCTGTACTAACCCTTCCTCTCACCTGTACTAACCCTTCCTCTCACCTGTACTAACCCTTCCTCTCACCTGTACTAACCATTCCTCACACCTGTACTAACCCTTCCTGGTCACCTGTAGTAACCCTTCCTCTCACCTGTATTAACCCTTCCTCTCACCTGTACTAACCCTTCCTCTCACCTGTACTAACCCTTCCTCTCACCTGTACTAACCCTTCCTCTCACCTGTACTAACCCTTCCTCTCACCTGTACTAACCCTTCCTCTCACCTGTACTAACCCTTCCTCTCACCTGTACTAACCCTTCCTCTCACCTGTACTAACCCTTCCTCACACCTGTACTAACCCTTCCTCACACCTGTACTAACCCTTCCTCTCACCTGTACTAACCCTTCCTCTCACCTGTACTAACCCTTCCTCTCACCTGTACTAACCCTTCCTCTCACCTGTACCTCTCACCTGTACTAACCTTTCCTCTCACCTGTACTAACCCTTCCTCTCACCTGTACTAACCCTTCCTCACACCTGTACTAACCCTTCCTCACACCTGTACTAACCCTTCCTCACACCTGTACTAACCCTTCCTCTCACCTGTACTAACCCTTCCTCTCACCTGTACTAACCCTTCCTCTCACCTGTACTAACCCTTCCTCTCACCTGTACTAACCCTTCCTCTCACCTGTACTAACCCTTCCTCTCACCTGTACTACCTATACACACACAAACACACACACACACACACGAGACCAGTGACCCATGACCCCAACAAATAGTGCCCTCTTAGTGTCCAAAACAAGTCAAAATAACCCTGGACAGACAATATATACACAACTCATAAACCAAAATGGCACCTACAACACTGAATAAATACAATGACAGACACTAATGATAAAAAGCTAATCCCAGACTAAAAAACTCAATGCCTTAGATTAAAAAGTCCCCATCGTCTGATAAGAAGGATTTACCTCCGGAGCGGCCAGGCTCAGCTCGGCGATGGCGGCCGTCCGTGAGATGGTGTTGCGGTCGACGCCCACGCGGTCGAACGCCACCTTCATGGAGACGCTGCGTCTGAACTCCTGCAGGGCCGCCATGTACCTGGCGATGACGCCCACCACGTTCTTCACTGGGGAGAGAGAGAGCGACAGGACCGACGGGGTTAAGTAATAGTAAAACAAATGCTGATTTCTCAACTCTTTATTTGACATGTTTCAGTGTGAGGGATGGAGATGTACTAGAGAGCTCATCTCCTATCTTCGCATTGGCCACTTCTGTGACAGCATGGACAGCGCCATCACCAGGCTTTGGTCCAAGTGCGCCCTCTATCCAACTCTATGGTATTGGGTACAGTTCTGGAGTCCTGACTCTAAGGGCCATCTACAGTACTGGAGTCCTGACTCTGTTTAAGGGCCATCTACAGTACTGTAGTCCTGACTCTAAGGGCCATCTACAGTACTGTAGTCCTGACTCTAAGGGCTATCTACAGTACTGTAGTCCTGACTCTAAGGGCCATCTACAGTACTGTAGTCCTGACTCTGTTTAAGGGCCATCTACAGTACTGTAGTCCTGACTCTGTTTAAGGGCCATCTACAGTACTGTAGTCCTGACTCTGTTTAAGGGCCATCTACAGTACTGTAGTCCTGACTCTGTTTAAGGGCCATCTACAGTACTGTAGTCCTGACTCAGGGCCATCTACAGTACTGTAGTCCTGACTCTGTTTAAGGGCCATCTACAGTACTGTAGTCCTGACTAAGGGCCATCTACAGTACTGTACTCCCGTTTAAGGGCCATCTACAGTACTGTAGTCCTGACTCTAAGGGCCATCTACAGTACTGTAGTCCTGCCTCTGTTTAAGGGCCATCTACAGTACTGTAGTCCTGACTCTGTTTAAGGGCCATCTACAGTACTGTAGTCCTGACTCTGTTTAAGGGCCATCTACAGTACTGTAGTCCTGACTCTAAGGGCCATCTACAGTACTGGAGTCCTGACTCTGTTTACGGGCCATCTACAGTACTGTAGTCCTGACTCTGTTTAAGGGCCATCTACAGTACTGGAGTCCTGACTCTGTTTAAGGGGTATCTACAGTACTGTAGTCCTGACTCTGTTTAAGGGCCATCTACAGTACTGTAGTCCTGACTCTAAGGGCCATCTACAGTTTAAGGGCCATCTACAGTCCTGAGGGCCATCTACAGTACTGTAGTCCTGACTCTGTTTAAGGGCCATCTACAGTACTGTAGTCCTGACTCTGTTTAAGGGCCATCTACAGTACTTACTCCTAACTCGTGTGTTCTCTCCATCTCTGCTCCTCTTGGAGCTCTTCATCACCCTGTGGAGCTCCACCTCCTCAAAGCTGTCGAATAGGGCGGGGTTCTCAAAAGCCACACCCTCATCAGGGAAACCCACCCCCATGTGGGAGGAGCTACCCGTCCCCAGCTCCATCTGGCTGGACGAAAGACCACGCCTCTTCTCTGAGGAAAAGAAAAAACATTAAACCGATGGTCTCTGGCAGAAACATCACACCATGTTTTAAACTCTGGATTTATAATAGAGGGTCATTCTTCATCCACATGCCTCCCCACCACTGCTGGTGATGATCAGGTACAGTTTGTAGACTAAGCCTTAGACTAGACCTAATTATGTTCTATACTGAACAAAAATATTAAATGTAATGTGTTGGTCCCATATTTCATGAGCTGAAATAAGAAGTGTCGGACAAAATTTTGTGCACACGTGTGTTTACATCCCTGTTAGTGAGCATTTCTCCTTTGCCAAGATAATCCATCTAACTGACAGGTGAGCCATATCAAGAAGCTGATTAACTTAATTAGGTTAGGGGGCACTATTTTCACCTCTGGATGAAAAGCATGCCCAAAGTAAACTGCCTGCTACTCAGGCCCAGAAGCTAGGATATGCATATAATTGGTAGATTTGATAGATAGAAAACACTCTAATGTTTCCAAAACCGTTAAAATAATGTCTGTGAGTATAACAGAACTGATATGGCAGGCGAAAACCTGAGAAAAATCCATCCAGGAAGTGAGATTTTTTTTTAATGCCATTACAGTATCCATTGATTTAGGACTCAAATTGCACTTCCTATGGCTTCCACTAGATGTCAACAGTCTTTATAAATTGTTTCAGGCTCGTATTCTGAAAAATGAGGAGTAAGACCAGTCTGAGTGACTGGACCCTACAGTGTCCCAGAGGTTTTTCATGCCCACGACCAGTATCCATTGATTTAAGACTCATATTGCACTTCCTTCGACCGAGAGCGTCCCTTTCTTGTTTACCTTTTACATTGACGACGTTATTGTCCGGTTGAAATATTATCGATTATTATGACTAAAAACAACCTGAGGATTGATTAGAAACATCATTTTGACATGTAACTCCTCTACTTGGCTGGTTCCTGTTTGTAATGATTTGTCTGCTGGGCGCTGTTCTCAGATAATCGCATGGTCTGCTTTCGCTGTAAAGCCTTTGTGAAATCTGACACGTGGTTGGATTAACAAGAAGCTCATCTTCAAACAGATGTATAACTCTTGTATGTTTTATGAATTTGTAATATGAGTATTTCTGTTTTTGAATTTGGCGCTCTGCAATTTCACTGGATGTTGGCCAGGTGGGCAGAGAATTTAATGTTCATTTCTCCAAAATAAGCCTTCAACTTCGCCAATACGTCCAACTGGCCTCACGTAGCATGATCATTAAATGTAGTGTCTTTTGTCACAGGTGCACCTTTTTAATGTGCTGGGGGACAGCTGAAAACTGTTAAAATAAAACTGGCCTTTTTGGCAGAGAATTTAATGTTCATTTCTCCAGACTAGTTGATAAGCTATGGACAACGAACAGAATTGCATTTTATTAAATGTCAATTTGAATGTAGAGAGATGTCTTTGTGGCACACTACCTTTCAAAAGTATCTGGAGCATCAGCAATTGTGGGTTTGATTACAGGCTCAAAATGGCCAGAAATAAAGACCTTTCCTCTGAAACTCGTCAGTTTATTCTTGTTCTGAGAAATAAAGGTTATTCCATGTGAGAAATTGCCAAGAAACTGAAGATCTCGTACAATGCTGTGTACTACTCCCTTCACAGAACAGTGCAAACTGGCACTAACCAGAATAGAAAGAGGAGTGGGAGGCCCCGTTGCACAACTGAACAAGAGGATAAGTACATTAGAGTGTCTAGTTTGAGAAACCGACGCCTCACAAGCCCTCAACTGGCAGCTTCATTAAATAGTACCCGCAAAACACCAGTCTCAACGTCAACAGTGAAGAGGCAGGATGCTGGCCTTCTAGGCAGAGTTCCTCTGTCCAGTGTCTGTGTTCTTTTGCCCATCTTAATCTTTTTTATTGGCCAGTCTGAGATATGGCTTTTTCTTTGCAACTCTGCCGAGAAGGCCAGCATCCCGGAGTCACCTCTTCACTGTTGAGAATGGTGTTTATATACACACACGCACACACACACACACACACACGCACACACACACACACACACACACACACACACACACACACACACACACACACACACACACACACACACACACCCCTTCAAATTAAATGTTACTATTTCAGCTACACCTGTTGCAGACAGGTGTATAAAATCTAGCGCACAGCCATGCAATCTCTATATACAAACAGAATGGCCTTGTGGAAGAGCTCAGTGACTTCCTGCGTGGTACCGTCATAGGATAGCACCTTTCCAACAAGTCAGTAAGTCAAATGCCCTGCTATGGCTGCCCCGGTCAACTGTAAGTGCTGTTATTGTGAAGTGGAAAGGAGCAACAACGGCTCAGTCGCGAAGTGGTAGGCCAAAAGCTCTGAAGTGCGTAGCGCGTAAAAATCGTCTGTCCTCGGTTGCAACACTCACTACCAAGTTCCAAACTGCCTCTGGAAGCAACGTCAGCACAATAACTGTTCAGGAGCTTCATGAAATGGGTTTCCGTGGCCGAGCAGCGGCACACAAGCCTAAGATCACCATGTGTAATGCCAAGCGTCGGCTGGAGTGGTGTTAAGCTCCACCCCATTGGACTCTGGAGCAGTGGAAACTGGCCCATTAGTTCCAGTGAAGGGAATTCTTAACACTACAGCATACAATGACATTCTAGACAATTCTGTGCTTCCAACTATGTGGCAACAGTTTGAGGAAGGCCCTTTCCTGTTTCAGCATGACAATGCCCCCGTGCACAAAGCGAGGTCCATACAGAAATGGTTTGTTTAGATCGGTGTGGAAGAACTTGACTGGCCGGCACAGAGCCATGACCTCAAATTTTGCGATGAATTGGAACGCAGACTGTGAGCCAGGCCTAATCGCTCAACATCAGTGCCTGACCTCACTAATGCTCTCGTGGCTGAATGGAAGCAGGTCCCCTCAGCAATGTTCCAACATCTAGTGGAAAGCCACAAGCACATTCAGAGACTTGTCCTGAAGCCACTCCTGCGTTGTCTTGTCTGTGTGCTTAGGGTCATTGTCCTGTTGGAAGGTGAACCTTCGCTCCAGTCTGAGGTCCTGAGCGCTCTGGAGCAGGTTTTCATCAAGGATCTCTGTACTTTGCTCTGTTCATCTTTCTCTTGATCCTGACTAGTCTCCCAGTCCCTACCACTGAAAAACATGAGGCTGCCACCACCATGCATCACTGTAGGGATGGTGCCAGGTGTCCTCCAGACATGACGCTTGGCATTCAGGCCAAAGACTTCAATCTTGGTTTCATCAGACCAGAGAATCTTGTTTCTCATGGTCTGAGATTCCTTTAGGTGCCATTTGGCAAACTCCAAGCCGGCTGTCATGTGCCTTTTACTGAAGAGTGGCTTCCGTCTGGCCACTCTACCATAAAGGCCTGATTGGTGGAGTGCTGCAGAGATGGTTGTCCTTCTGGAAGGTTCTCCCATCTCCACAGAGGAACTCTGTCAGAGTGACCATCGGGTTCTTGGTCAACTCCCTGACCAAGGCCCTTCTCCCCCGATTGCTCAGTTTGGCCGGTCAGCCAGCTCTAGGAAGCTCTGTTGGTTCCAAACTTCTTCCATTTAAGAATGATGGAGGCCACTGGGTTCTTGGGAACCTTCAATGCTGCAGAAATGTTTTGGTACCCTTCCCCAGATCTGTGCCTCGACACCATCCTGTACTCTACGGACAATTCCTTCAACCTCATGGCTTGGTTTTTGCTCTGACATGCACTTGTCAACTGTGGGACCTTATATAGACAGGTGTGTGCCTTTCCAAATCATGTCCAATCAATTGAATTTACCACAGTTGGACTCCAATCAAGTTGTAGAAACATCTCAAGGACGATCAATGGAATCAGGATGCACCTGAGCTCAATTTTGAGTCTCATAGCAAAGGGTCCGAATACTTATGTAAAGGTATCAGTTTTTATTTGTAATATTTTCGCTTTGTCATTATGGGGTGTTGTGATGTCATTATGGGGTATTGTGATGTCATTATGGGGGATTGTGATGTCGTTATGGGGTATTGTGATGTCGTTACGGGGTATTGTGATGTCATTATGGGGTATTGTGATGTCGTTATGGGGTATTGTGATGTCGTTATGGGGTATTGTGATGTCGTTATGGGGTATTGTGATGTCGTTATGGGGTATTGTGATGTCGTTATGGGGTATTGTGATGTCGTTATGGGGTATTGTGATGTCGTTATGAGGTATTGTGATGTCGTTATGAGGTATTGTGATGTCGTTATGGGGTATTGTGATGTCGTTATGGGGTATTGTGATGTCGTTATGGGGTATTGTGATGTCGTTATGGGGTATTGTGATGTCGTTATGAGGTATTGTGATGTCATTATGAGGTATTGTGATGTCGTTATGAGGTATTGTGATGTCATTATGAGGTATTGTGACGTCGTTATGGGGTATTGTGATGTCGTTATGAGGTATTGTGTGTAGATTGCCGAATACCTTTTTTTATTTAATACATTTTAGAATAAGGCTGCAACGTAACAAAATGTGGAAAATGTCAAGGGGTCTGAATACTTTCCGAAGGAACTGTATATGCAGGAACACGTTCGATTGAAGAATATTTAGTTCATCTGAAACACGAGAGTTTTAAAAACAACATGAGTTTAGTTTTGCCCGTTTTAAGAACATCAGCTAGATATTATAGCTATTAAATCTGACTGTAGTTCTGACACAGCCAGATCAACAGTCTGGACAATAGCAACATAATGGTCTCATCTGCATATAGATAGATAGATATAGACAATAGCAACATAATGGTCTCATCTGCATATAGATAGATAGATATAGACAATAACAACATAATGGTCTCATCTGCATATAGATAGATAGATATAGACAATAACAACATAATGGTCTCATCTGCATATAGATAGATAGATATGATAGATAGATAGATAGATAGATAGATAGATAGATAGATAGATAGATAGATAGGTCTCATAGATAGATAGATAGATATAGACAATAGCAACATAATGGTCTCATCTGCATATAGATAGATAGATATAGACAATAACAACATAATGGTCTCATCTGCATATAGATAGATAGATATAGACAATAACAACATAATGGTCTCATCTGCATATAGATAGATAGATATAGACAATAACAACATAATGGTCTCATCTGCATATAGATAGATAGATATAGACAATAACAACATAATGGTCTCATCTGCATATAGATAGATATATATAGACAATAACAACATAATGGTCTCATCTGCATATAGATAGATAGATATAGACAATAACAACATAATGGTCTCATCTGCATGAAGTTTACAATTTAACAGATTGACCAATGGTGTTTAGTAGTAAATGAGAAGTCTCAAAATCAACTCCTGTGGTACACCTTTATATGTACCTCTAGAAATGAAGACTCAACCCCATCCATCAGGATGGCCTGAGTTCTGTCACTAAGATCATCATGAACCCATGAAGAGGTGTCAGAGCTCAGACCTATCGAGGACAACTTATTCACTAAAATAGCACGATCAACAGTATCAAAATAATTTGACAGGTCCATAAACAAAGCAGAACATGTTATTGTAGTGTCTAAAGCATTGACAAGATCATTAACTACTGAAGTGGAAGCTGTAACAGTGCTATGCCCAGGACTAAACCCTGATTGGATGCCCAGGACTAAACCCTGATTGGATGCCCAGGCCTAAACCCTAGATTGATGCCCAGGCCTAAAACCTGATTGGTGCCCAGGCCTATAACCCTGATAGAATGCCCAGGCCTAAACCCTGATTGGTGCCCAGGCCTAAATGATTGGATGCCCAGGCCTAAACCCTGATTGGTGCTCATCCCTGATTAGATAGAATAGATATAAGACAAAAACAACATAAAAAAAAACTAAGTTGTACATCTACCAAGTTTTCTAGAATAGATATAGACCAGGAAGCAACATAAATGGGCTAGTTATGAACATCTCTACTATCCACGTCCTTAAGGAGTGGCAGAACAACAGCTGATTTACGGACTTTTTGAAATATTTCCTGATAACAATGTTACATTTTTTTTTAAAATGGTTTATCTGCCAACAATGATGATAGATAAAGATATAGACCAGGGTCCAACATAATGGTCCATGTGTCTATTGTTTTGTTAGATATAGACAATAACAAAGCATCCAGGACTTTCTTTTTCTGGATATAGATTAAAAGCAAAGCTGAGACTATCATTTCTCAGGTCATTCAGTAAGTTTCCCCTGACAGCATCCAGCCCAATACCATTGTGAATAGACTCAGAAGTTCTTTCAAAGAGAGATAAAAAATAAAAAATGAAATAAAAATGGTGAGTAAACGCATCAATGATGAGGCCAGAGCCTGACTTAAATTTGTTGTGGTAGAGAGGAGAAATAAAACCCTACGGGGATTTGACACCATCCCAGAATTTAGCCGGGTTCCCATTACAATCCAAAAAGAGTGGCTACATAATAAATCAGATTTTCAGCTGTTCAGCTGTCTCAGTTGCTTAAACACCAGTCGGGGCCTAAGACTGTGTTCCTGGCCTTGACTCAAGCATAATCTTCCAGAGTGGTACCAGGCATTCTATCCTCCTTTAACCCTGAGTATTTTTGTCGGGAGCATGATCATTCACAATAGTACTGAAAACATCTGAGTAAAAGGCTGAAAACTAAATCAGGTTCAGGGATAGGTGAAACACAATCAAATTCACGAAAATAAAGACATTTTAAAAGCCTCTTCGCTGAAGCTTAGATGTTTTGTATTGTCACATCTCTAACACAAACTGGGCAATTGTCACTAATGTCTTGGGAGAATACACCAGTAGAAACATATTTCGATGGTGTATTTGTCAGAATAAGATCAGAGTTGACATTGAAGGCTCTTTAGGGTTGGGCTCATGTAGTCTTTAGTCATCACAGCTGGGTAAAGGTTTAAGTCATTACACATTACTTTTTAGATTGGGAAATGCAGGCTTCAGACAATCACAATTTAGGTCACCCAGGATGACTTCTGACTTAGTAGAAGACAACAAACTAGTTAACTCCTCGAGTGCCGAGGGAGGACGGCAGACCCCTATAACAGTAATGGATACATTTTTATCCAGACAAACAGACAGTTTTTTGGGGGAAATTGATTTTAGTAGAGACAACTTGTTTTTTTTCTATCAAAATGGCCACTCCATCACCTCTACCCTGTCTGTCAGCATTGAACACATAACCCTCAATATTAATATCCCATTATGTAACATCCCATTGAGCTTATAGGGTACCTGAGAAGAATGAGGTGCCTACCTGGGCGTAGTAAGAGCGTACCTGGTCGTAGCTGGTCTTGCAGGAAGTCACAGATGAGTTCAGCCTTCTTAGTGAGTTCCTGCTGCAGCAGCTCCTTGTCCTGTTTCAGACTGGAGATGGTCTCCCCCATCTGCTCACTGCGGCTCCGCCTAACACTGTGCAACGCTGGCCTTGACTCAAGCTCATAATCTTCACAGAGCTGGTCCCACCAGAGACAGGAAGGGTTTTATTTTTATTTTACCCTTATTTTTAACCTTGGCAGTCATGATCATTCTTATTTTCAAAACATCTGGGTAAAAGGCTGGGTTAACTGCCTGTTTCAGGGGCAGAACGACATTTTTGATGATCATTCACAATAGTACTGAAAACATTGAGTAAAGGCTGAAACTAAATCCAGGTTCAGGGATAGTACCTTGTCAGCTCGGGGATTTGAAGCAACCTTTTACTAAACACTCTTCCACTGAAGCTACCTGCTTTGTATTGTCACATCTCTAACCAAACTGGGCAATTGTCACTAATGTCCAACGAATACACCAGTAGAAACATATTTGATGGTGTATTTGTCCAACACTCTAAGATAGGTTGACATTGAACACTCTTTACCACTAGGCTCATGCTGGTCTTTAGTCCATCAACCAGCTGGCTAAAGGTTTAAGTCTAACCACTAGGCTTACTTTTTAGTCCAACACTTAACCACTGGCTAGGCTTTACAGACAACACAATTTAACCACTAGGCTAGACTGCTGGTTACTAGTCCAACAAACTAGTTAACCACTAGGCTACCTGCTGGTTACTAGTCCAACGCCTAACCACTAGGCTACCTGCTGGTTACTAGTCCAACACTCTAACCACTAGGCTACCTGTGGTTACTAGTCCAACACTCTAACCACTAGGACAACCTGCTTTTTTCTATCAAAATGGCCACTCCATCACCTCTACCCTGTCTGTCCAACATTAACCACTAGGCTACCTGCTGGTTACTAGTCCAACGCTCTAACCACTAGGCTACCATTGGCTTATAGTCCCACTCTGAACCACTGAGGTGCCTACCTGGGCGTTACTAGCCCAACACTCTAACCACTGGCTACCTGCTGGTCTTGTCCAGGAAGTCAACCAGGCTATGAGTTCAGCCTTAACCACTTAGTGAGTTCCTGCTGCCAACACTCTAACCACTGGCTACCTGCTGGTTACAGACTGGACATGGTCTAACCATCTGGCTCACTGCTGGTTACTAGTCCAACACTCTAACCACTAGGCTACCTGCTGGTTACTAGCCCAACGCTCTATCCACTAGGCTACCTGCTGGTCCCACTGGCAACACTCTAACCACTAAGGCTTTTTTTTTTTACTTTACCTTTACGCTTAACCAGGCAAGTGCTGGTTACTACACATTCTTAACCACTGAGGCTACCTGGGAACTAGTCCAACACTTAACCACTAGGCTTCCTGCTGGTTACTAGCCCAACGCTCAAACCACTAGGCTTCCTGCTGGTTACTAGTCCAACGCTCTAACCACTAGGCTACGCTGCCGCGACAGGATATACAGTTTCAACATAATAATAATTAGAATTATAATAATTATGGTAACTTTGTAACAGAAATCATTTTAAAGTACATAAAAAAGCTAAACGAAGTTAATACTGTGTCTCTGGGTGTCGGAAAAGGGGTCATAGTTCAGAGAACATACAGAGTAGGATCACTTTCAAAAGAATGTAGGCAGAACCCCCCCCTCTCTCAGTTCCAACATATGAGAGACCACATTCCAACATATGAGAGAACACATGCAGAACCCCCCTCTCGGTTCCAACATATGAGAGAACACATGCAGAACCCCCCTCTCGGTTCCAACATATGAGAGAACACATGCAGAACCCCCCAACGTCTCAGAACCCCCTCGGTTCCAACATATGAGAGAACACATGCAGAACCCCCCCCCTCTCGGTTCCAACATATGAGAGAACACATGCAGAACCCCCCTCTTCCAACATATGAGTTCCAACATATGAGAGAACACATGCAGAACCCCCCTTCCAACATCATGCAGGTTCCAACATATGAGAGAACACATGCAGAACCCCCCTCTCGGTTCCAACATATGAGAGAACACATATGAGAGAACACATGCAGAACCCCCCTCTCGGTTCCAACATATGAGAGAACACATGCAGAACCCCCCTCTCGGTTCCAACATATGAGAGAACACATGCAGAACCCCCCCTCTCTGTTCCAACATATGAGAGAACACATGCAGAACCCCCCTCTCGGTTCCAACATATGAGAGAACACATGCAGAACCCCCCTCGGTTCCAACATATGAGAGAACACATGCAGAACCCTGTTTTAGTTAGGATCACAAGAGAGTGATTTATTTCAGCTTTCATTTCTTTCATCACATTCCCAGTGGGTCAGAAGTTTACATACACTCAATTAGTATTTGGTAGCACTGCCTTTACATTGTTTAACTTGGGTCAAAAGTTTCAGGTAGTCTTCCACAAGCTTCTCACAATAAGTTGGGTGAATTTTGGCCCATTCCTCCAGACAGAGCTGGTGTAACTGAGTCAGGTTTGTAGGCCTCTTTGCTCACACACGCTTTTTCAGTTCTGCCCTCACATTTTCTGTAGGATTGAGGTCAGGGCTTTGTGATGGCCACTCCAATACCTTGACTTTGTTGTCCTTAAGCCATTTTGCCACAACTTTGGAAGTATGCTTGGGGTCATTGTCCATTTGGAAGACTCATTTGCGACCAAGCTTTAATAACTTGAGATGTCTTGAGATGTTGCTTCAATATATCCACATAATTTTCCTCCCTCATGATGCCATCTATTTTGTGAAGTGCACCAGTCCCGCCTGCAGCAAAGCACCCCCACAACATGATGCTGCCACCCCCGTGCTTCACGGTTGGGATGGTGTTCTTCGGCTTGCAAGCCTCCCCCTTTTTCCTCCAAACATGACGATGTTGGCCAAACAGTTATATTTATGTTTCATCAGACCAGAGGACATTTCTTCAATGTTCTTTGTCCCCATTTGCAGTTGCAAACCATAGTCTGTCTTTTTTATGGCGGTTTTAAAGCAGTGACTTCTTCCTTGCTGAGCGGCCTTTCAGGTTATGTCGATACAGGACTCGTTTTGTGGATATAGAGACTTTTGTACCGGTTTCCTCCAGCATCTTTACAAGGTCCTTTGCTGTTGTTCTGCGATTGATTTGCACGTTTCGCACCACAGTATGTTCATATCTAGGAGACAGAACGCGTCTCCTTCCTGAGTGGTATGACGGCTGTGTGGTCCCATGGTGTTTATACTTGCGTACTATTGTTTGTACAGATGAACGTGGTACCTTCAGGCGTTTGGAAATTGGAAATATTTTTCTGAGGTCTTGGCTGATTTCTTTTGATTTTACCATGATATCATGCAAAGGCGCACTGAGTTTGAAGGTAGACCTTGAAATACATCCACAGGTGCACCTCCAATTGACAGAAGCTTCTAAAGCCATGACATCATTTTCTGGAATTTTCCAAGCTGTTTAAAAGGCACAGTCAACTTAGTGTATGTAAACGTCTGACCCACTGGAATTGTGATACAGTGAATTATAAGTGAAATAATATGTCTGTAAACAATTGTTGGAAACATTCCTTGTGTCATGCAAAGTAGATGTCCTAACTGACTTGCCAAAACTATAGTTTGTTAACAAGACATTTCTGTAGTGGTTGAAAAATGAGTTTTAATGATTCCAACCTAAGTGTATTTAAACGTCCGACTTCAACTATAGTCTTCAACACGAATCACTAATATAAAACTGTGACGTACAGAATTCAGAATTGATTAAAGAAAAGTTGTACAGAGTCATGAAGAGACAAGTTTAAACCCTTCTGTGGCTGAGATCAAGGCTCGTCTATTTAAATATCCAGTCAATAATTTCTCGACACCATCGAGGGGGATTGACCATTTATTTCAGGGCAACATTACTGTCAACGTTTCTCCTTCAGTCATTGGTCTAACATCATTACACACAGCATTTCTCCTTCAGTCATTGGTCTAACATCATTACACACAGCATTTCTCCTTCAGTCATTGGTCTAACATCATTACACATAACATTTCTCCTTCAGTCATTGGTCTAACATCATTACACATAACATTTCTCCTTCAGTCATTGGTCTAACATCATTACACATAACATTTCTCCTTCAGTCATTGGTCTAACATCATTACACATAACATTTCTCCTTCAGTCATTGGTCTAACATCATTACACATAACATTTCTCCTTCAGTCATTGGTCTAACATCATTACACACAGCATTTCTCCTTCAGTCATTGGTCTAACATCATTACACATAACATTTCTCCTTCAGTCATTGGTCTAACATCATTACACACAGCATTTCTCCTTCAGTCATTGGTCTAACATCATTACACATAACATTTCTCCTTCAGTCATTGGTCTAACATCATTACACATAACATTTCTCCTTCAGTCATTGGTCTAACATCATTACACATAACATTTCTCCTTCAGTCATTGGTCTAACATCATTACACATAACATTTCTCCTTCAGTCATTGGTCTAACATCATTACACATAACATTTCTCCTTCAGTCATTGGTCTAACATCATTACACACAGCATTTCTCCTTCAGTCATTGGTCTAACATCATTACATTGGTCTAACATCATTACATTTCTCCTTCAGTCATTGGTCTAACATCATTACACACAACATTTCTCCTTCAGTCATTGGTCTAACATCATTACACATAACATTTCTCCTTCAGTCATTGGTCTAACATCATTACACATAACATTTCTCCTTACATTTACATTTAAGTCATTTCTCCTTCAGTCATTGACTAACATCTTATCCAGAGCGACTTACAAATTGGTGCATTCACCTTATGACATTTCTCCTTCAGTCATTGGTCTAACATCGTGACTAACAACAATAACTTAATGCAGGAAAAATGGAAGTAAGTCATTGAACATCAGAACCCTGCATTCCGCTGGCGTCATGTCTTCTGGATAAGAAAACACGTCGTCCCACAGGCTCAAAATGGCACCATATTCCCTATAGAGCACTACTTTTGACCAGAGCCCTATATAGAGCACTACTTTTGACCAGAGCCCTATATAGAGCACTATTTTGACCAGAGCCCTATATAGAGCACTACTTTTGACCAGAGCCCTATATAGAGCACTACTTTTGACCAGACCCAATAGAGCACTATACTTTTGACCAGAGCCCAATATAGAGCACTATACTTTTGACCAGAGCCCTATAGAGAGCACTACTTTTGACCAGAGCACTATATAGAGCACTACTTTTGACCAGAGCCCAATATAGAGCACTACTTTTGACCAGAGCCCTATAGAGAGCACTACTTTTGACCAGAGCCCAATATAGACTACTTTGCAGAGCCCTATATAGAGCACTACTTTTGACCAGAGCCCTATACTTTTGAGAGCCCTATATAGAGCTACTTTTGACCCCAGAGCACTACTTTTGACCAGAGCCCTAGAGCACTACTTTTGACCAGAGCCCTATATAGAGCACTACTTTTGACCAGAGCCCAATATAGAGCACTACTTTTGACCAGAGCCCTATATAGAGCACTACTTTTGACCAGAGCCCTATTTTGACCAGAGCCCAATATAGAGCACTACTTTTGACCAGAGCCCAATATAGAGCACTACTTTTGACCAGAGCCCTATATAGAGCACTACTTTTGACCAGAGCCCTATATAGAGCACTACTTTTGACCAGAGCCCTATATAGAGCACTACTTTTGACCAGAGCCCTATATAGAGCACTACTTTTGACCAGAGCCCAATATAGAGCACTACTTTTGACCAGAGCCCTATAGAGAGCACTACTTTTGACCAGAGCCCTATAGAGAGCACTACTTTTGACCAGAGCCCTATAGAGAGCACTACTTTTGACCAGAGCCCTATAGAGCACTACTTTTGACCAGAGCCCAATATAGAGCACTACTTTTGACCAGAGCCCTATTTTTTGACCAGAGCCCTATAGAGACTACTTTTGACCAGAGCCCTACACTACTTTTGACCAGAGCCCTATAGAGAGCACTATACTTTTGACCAGAGCCCAATAGAGAGCACTACTTTTGACCAGAGCCCAATATAGAGCACTATACTTTTGACCAGAGCCCTATAGAGAGCACTACTTTTGACCAGAGCCCAATATAGAGAGCACTACTTTTGACCCTAGAGCCCTATAGAGCCCTAGAGAGCACTACTTTTGACCAGAGCCCTATAGAGAGCACTACTTTTGACCAGAGCCCAATATAGAGCACTACACTTTTGACCAGAGCCCATATGAAGGCAATAGGATTCCATTTGGGACAAAAGACATGGTCTCATGTCTAACAGAAGGCAGACACGATGACCTCCTTTCCTCCACAACGGTAGGATCCTCAGACCCTGACCTGCGGAAAGTCGTCAGGACATGTAACAATTCTCCTCTGACACATCCTCAGTCTACACTTATTGATGCATGCTTTCTTCAGTTTGGACGACTCCACCGACGTCCAGCCATCCAGGGCAGAGCAGTGGAGGACGTACGCTGTGAAATGGAGATACAGTTAGTTAACTGACACGTTGAGCAGTTGGTATGAGTCAATACATACATGGGCCCAGAGTAGAAAACACAAGTAACAATCTGGTGTATGGCAACCTATTCCCTCTATATAGTGACCTACTTTAGACCAGGGCCCTATTCCCTCTATATAGTGACCTACTTTAGACCAGGGCCCTATTCCCTCTATATAGTGACCTACTTTAGACCAGGGCCCAATTCCCTCTATATAGTGACCTACTTTAGACCAGGGCCCTATTCCCTTTATATAGTGACCTACTTTAGACCAGGGCCCAATTCCCTCTATATAGTGACCTACTTTAGACCAGGGCCCTATTCCCTCTATATAGTGACCTACTTTAGACCAGGGCCCAATTCCCTCTATATAGTGACCTACTTTAGACCAGGGCCCTATTCCCTTTATATAGTACACTACTTTAGACCAGGACCCGAAAAAGTGCATTAACAATCTTTATTCCTCCTCACCTATGATCGTCTACTCCTCCTCCTCACCTATGGTCTTCTACTCCTCCTCCTCACCTATGGTCTTCTACTCCTCCTCCTCACCTATGGTCTTCTACTCCTCCTCCTCACCTATGATCGTCTACTCCTCCTCCTCACCTATGGTCTTCTACTCCTCCTCCTCACCTATGATCGTCTACTCCTCCTCCTCACCTATGGTCGTCTACTCCTCCTCCTCACCTATGGTCGTCTACTCCTCCTCCTCACCTATGGTCGTCTACTCCTCCTCCTCACCTATGGTCGTCTACTCCTCCTCCTCACCTATGGTCGTCTACTCCTCCTCCTCACCTATGGTCGTCTACTCCTCCTCCTCACCTATGGTCGTCTACTCCTCCTCCTCACCTATGGTCGTCTACTCCTCCTCCTCACCTATGATCGTCTACTCCTCCTCCTCACCTATGGTCGCCTACTCCTCCTCCTCACCTATGGTCGCCTACTCCTCCTCCTCACCTATGATCGCCTACTCCTCCTCCTCACCTATGATTGTCTACTCCTCCTCCTCCTCACCTATGATCGTCTACTCCTCCTCCTCACCTATGATCGTCTACTCCTCCTCCTCACCTATGGTCGTCTACTCCTCCTCCTCACCTATGATCGTCTACTCCTCCTCCTCACCTATGATCGCCTACTCCTCCTCCTCACCTATGGTCGTCTACTCCTCCTCCTCACCTATGGTCGTCTACTCCTCCTCCTCACCTATGGTCGTCTACTCCTCCTCCTCACCTATGGTCGTCTACTCCTCCTCCTCACCTATGATCGTCTACTCCTCCTCCTCACCTATGATCGCCTACTCCTCCTCCTCACCTCCTCACCTCCTCCTCACCTGGTGATCTCTCTCCTCCTCCTCACCTATGATCGTCTACTCCTCCTCCTCACCTATGATCGTCTACTCCTCCTCCTCACCTATGATTGTCTACTCCTCCTCCTCCCTATGATAGTCTTCTACTCCTCCTCACCTATGATTGCCTACTCCTCCTCACCTATGATCGTCTACTCCTCCTCACCTATGATTGCCTACTCCTCCTCCTCACCTATGATCGTCTACTCCTCCTCACACCTATGGTCGTCTACTCCTCCTCCTCACCTATGGTCTTCTACTACTCCTCCTCACCTATGGTCTTCTACTCCTCCTCCTCACCTATGATAGTCTACTCCTCCTCCTCCTCACCTATGATAGTCTACTCCTCCTCCTCCTCACCTATGATCGTCTACTCCTCCTCCTCCTCACCTATGATCGTCTACTCCTCCTCCTCACCTATGATCGTCTACTCCTCCTCACCTATGATTGCGTCTACTCCTCCTCACCTATGATCGTCTACCTCCTCCTCACCTATGATTGTCTACTCCTCCTCACCTATGATCGTCTACTCCTCCTCACCTATGATCGTCTACTCCTCCTCACCTATGATCGTCTACTCCTCCTCACCTATGATCGTCTACTCCTCCTCACCTATGATCGTCTACTCCTCCTCCTCACCTATGATTGTCTACCTCCTCCTCACCTATGATCGTCTACTCCTCCTCCTCACCTATGATTGTCTACTCCTCCTCACCTATGATCGTCTACTCCTCCTCCTCCTCACCTATGATTGTCTACTCCTCCTCCTCTATGATTGTCTACTCCTCCTCCTCACCTATGATTGTCTACTCCTCCTCACCTATGATTGTCTACTCCTCCTCCTCCTCACCTATGATTGTCTACTCCTCCTCACCTATGATTGTCTACTCCTCCTCATCTATGATTGTCTACTCCTCCTCACCTATGATTGTCTACTCCTCCTCCTCCTCACCTATGATTGTCTACTCCTCCTCACCTATGATTGTCTACTCCTCCTCATCTATGATTGTCTACTCCTCCTCATCTATGATTGTCTACTCCTCCTCCTCCTCACCTATGATTGTCTACTCCTCCTCACCTATGATTGTCTACTCCTCCTCCTCCTCACCTATGATTGTCTACTCCTCCTCCTCACCTATGATTGTCTACTCCTCCTCACCTATGATTGTCTACTCCTCCTCCTCCTCACCTATGATTGTCTACTCCTCCTCACCTATGATTGTCTACTCCTCCTCCTCACCTATGATTGTCTACTCCTCCTCCTCCTCACCTATGATTGTCTACTCCTCCTCACCTATGATTGTCTACTCCTCCTCCTCCTCACCTATGATTGTCTACTCCTCCTCACCTATGATTGTCTACTCCTCCTCCTCACCTATGATTGTCTACTCCTCCTCCTCACCTATGATTGTCTACTCCTCCTCCTCACCTATGATTGTCTACTCCTCCTCCTCCTCACCTATGATTGTCTACTCCTCCTCCTCCTCACCTATGATTGTCTACTCCTCCTCCTCACCTATGATTGTCTACTCCTCCTCCTCCTCACCTATGATTGTCTACTCCTCCTCCTCACCTATGATTGTCTACTCCTCCTCCTCACCTATGATTGTCTACTCCTCCTCCTCCTCACCTATGATTGTCTACTCCTCCTCCTCACCTATGATTGTCTACTCCTCCTCCTCCTCACCTATGATTGTCTACTCCTCCTCCTCCTCACCTATGATTGTCTACTCCTCCTCCTCCTCACCTATGATTGTCTACTCCTCCTCCTCCTCACCTATGATTGTCTACTCCTCCTCCTCCTCACCTATGATTGTCTCTACTCCTCCTCCTCACCTATGATTGTCTACTCCTCCTCCTCCTCACCTATGATTGTCTACTCCTCCTCCTCACCTATGATTGTCTACTCCTCCTCCTCCTCACCTATGATTGTCTACTCCTCCTCCTCCTCACCTATGATTGTCTACTCCTCCTCCTCACCTATGATTGTCTACTCCTCCTCCTCCTCACCTATGATTGTCTACTCCTCCTCCTCACCTATGATTGTCTACTCCTCCTCCTCCTCCTCCTCACCTATGATTGTCTACTCCTCCTCCTCCTCCTCACCTATGATTGTCTACTCCTCCTCCTCCTCCTCCTCACCTATGATTGTCTACTCCTCCTCCTCACCTATGATTGTCTACTCCTCCTCCTCCTCCTCACCTATGATTGTCTACTCCTCCTCCTCCTCCCTCACCTATGATTGTCTACCTCCTCCTCCTCCTCACCTATGATTGTCTACTCCTCCTCCTCCTCACCTATGATTGTCTACTCCTCCTCCTCCTCCTCACCTATGATTGTCTACTCCTCCTCCTCACCTATGATTGTCTACTCCTCCTCCTCCTCACCTATGATTGTCTACTCCTCCTCCTCACCTATGATTGTCTACTCCTCCTCCTCCTCACCTATGATTGTCTACTCCTCCTCCTCCTCACCTATGATTGTCTACTCCTCCTCCTCACCTATGATTGTCTACTCCTCCTCCTCACCTATGATTGTCTACTCCTCCTCCTCCTCACCTATGATTGTCTACTCCTCCTCCTCCTCACCTATGATTGTCTACTCCTCCTCCTCCTCACCTATGATTGTCTACTCCTCCTCCTCACCTATGATTGTCTACCTCCTCCTCCTCCTCACCTATGATTGTCTACTCCTCCTCCTCCTCACCTATGATTGTCTACTCCTCCTCCTCCTCACCTATGATTGTCTACTCCTCCTCCTCCTCACCTATGATTGTCTACTCCTCCTCCTCACCTATGATTGTCTACTCCTCCTCCTCACCTATGATTGTCTACTCCTCCTCCTCCTCACCTATGATTGTCTACTCCTCCTCCTCACCTATGATTGTCTACTCCTCCTCCCTCACCTATGATTGTCTACTCCTCCTCCTCCTCACCTATGATTGTCTACTCCTCCTCCTCACCTATGATTGTCTACTCCTCCTCCTCCTCACCTATGATTGTCTCTCCTCCTCCTCCTCACCTATGATTGTCTACCTCCTCCTCCTCACCTATGATTGTCTACTCCTCCTCACCTATGATTGTCTACTCCTCCTCCTCACCTATGATTGTCTACTCCTCCTCCTCACCTATGATTGTCTACTCCCTCCTCACCTATGATTGTCTACTCCTCCTCCTCACCTATGATTGTCTACTCCTCCTCCTCCTCACCTATGATTGTCTACTCCTCCTCCTCCTCACCTATGATTGTCTACTCCTCCTCCTCACCTATGATTGTCTACTCCTCCCTCACCTATGATTGTCTACTCCTCCTCCTCCTCACCTATGATTGTCTACTCCTCCTCACCTATGATTGTCTACTCCTCCTCCTCCTCACCTATGATTGTCTACTCCTCCTCCTCACCTATGATTGTCTACTCCTCCTCCTCCTCCTCACCTATGATTGTCTCCTCCTCCTCACCTATGATTGTCTACTCCTCCTCCTCACCTATGATTGTCTACTCCTCCTCCTCACCTATGATTGTCTACTCCTCCTCACCTATGATTGTCTACTCCTCCTCCTCCTCACCTATGATTGTCTACTCCTCCTCCTCACCTATGATTGTCTACTCCTCCTCCTCACCTATGATTGTCTACTCCTCCTCCTCACCTATGATTGTCTACTCCTCCTCCTCACCTATGATTGTCTACTCCTCCTCCTCACCTATGATTGTCTACTCCTCCTCCTCACCTATGATTGTCTACTCCTCCTCCTCACCTATGATTGTCTACTCCTCCTCCTCACCTATGATCGTCTACTCCTCCTCCTCCTCACCTATGATTGTCTACTCCTCCTCCTCCTCCTCACCTATGATTGTCTACTCCTCCTCACCTATGATTGTCTACTCCTCCTCACCTATGATTGTCTACTCCTCCTCCTCCTCACCTATGATTGTCTACTCCTCCTCACCTATGATTGTCTACTCCTCCTCCTCCTCACCTATGATTGTCTACTCCTCCTCCTCTATGATTGTCTACTCCTCCTCCTCCTCACCTATGATTGTCTACTCCTCCTCATCTATGATTGTCTACTCCTCCTCCTCTATGATTGTCTACTCCTCCTCCTCACCTATGATTGTCTACTCCTCCTCCTCTATGATTGTCTACTCCTCCTCCTCACCTATGATTGTCTACTCCTCCTCCTCACCTATGATTGTCTACTCCTCCTCATCTATGATTGTCTACTCCCTCCTCACCTATGATTGTCTACTCCTCCTCCTCACCTATGATTGTCTACTCCTCCTCATCTATGATTGTCTACTCCTCCTCCTCCTCACCTATGATTGTCTACTCCTCCTCCTCACCTATGATTGTCTACCTCCTCCTCCTCACCTATGATTGTCTACTCCTCCTCCTCACCTATGATTGTCTACTCCTCCTCCTCACCTATGATTGTCTACTCCTCCTCACCTATGATTGTCTACTCCTCCTCCTCACCTATGATTGTCTACTCCTCCTCCTCACCTATGATTGTCTACTCCTCCTCACCTATGATTGTCTACTCCTCCTCCTCCTCACCTATGATTGTCTACTCCTCCTCATCTATGATTGTCTACTCCTCCTCCTCCTCACCTATGATTGTCTACTCCTCCTCACCTCACCTATGATTGTCTACTCCTCCTCCTCACCTATGATTGTCTACTCCTCCTCCTCCTCACCTATGATTGTCTACTCCTCCTCACCTATGATTGTCTACTCCTCCTCCTCCTCACCTATGATTGTCTACTCCTCCTCACCTATGATTGTCTACTCCTCCTCACCTATGATTGTCTACTCCTCCTCATCTATGATTGTCTACTCCTCCTCACCTATGATTGTCTACTCCTCCTCCTCCTCACCTATGATTGTCTACTCCTCCTCCTCCTCACCTATGATTGTCTACTCCTCCTCACCTATGATTGTCTACTCCTCCTCACCTATGATTGTCTACTCCTCCTCACCTATGATTGTCTACTCCTCCTCCTCCTCACCTATGATTGTCTACTCCTCCTCTATGATTGTCTCCTCCTCACCTATGATTGTCTACTCCTCCTCCTCCTCCTCCTCCTATGATTGTCTACTCCTCCTCATCTATGATTGTCTACTCCTCCTCACCTATGATTGTCTACTCCTCCTCACCTCACCTATGATTGTCTACTCCTCCTCCTCCTCACCTATGATTGTCTACTCCTCCTCCTCCTCACCTATGATTGTCTACTCCTCCTCCTCCTCACCTATGATTGTCTACTCCTCCTCCTCCTCACCTATGATTGTCTACTCCTCCTCCTCCTCACCTATGATTGTCTACTCCTCCTCCTCCTCACCTATGATTGTCTACTCCTCCTCACCTATGATTGTCTACTCCTCCTCATCTATGATTGTCTACTCCTCCTCCTCACCTATGATTGTCTACTCCTCCTCCTCACCTATGATCGCCGTCTACTCCTCCTCACCTATGATTGTCTACTCCTCCTCCTCCTCACCTATGATTGTCTACTCCTCCTCCTCACCTATGATTGTCTACTCCTCCTCCTCCTCACCTATGATTGTCTACTCCTCCTCACCTATGATTGTCTACTCCTCCTCCTCACCTATGATTGTCTACTCCTCCTCCTCCTCACCTATGATTGTCTACTCCTCCTCCTCCTCACCTATGATTGTCTACTCCTCCTCACCTATGATTGTCTACTCCTCCTCCTATGATTGTCTACTCCTCCTCACCTATGATTGTCTACTCCTCCTCCTCCTCACCTATGATTGTCTACTCCTCCTCCTCCTCACCTATGATTGTCTACTCCTCCTCCTCCTCACCTATGATTGTCTACTCCTCCTCACCTATGATTGTCTACTCCTCCTCCTCCTCACCTATGATTGTCTACTCCTCCTCACCTATGATTGTCTACTCCTCCTCATCTATGATTGTCTACTCCTCCTCCTCCTCACCTATGATCGTCTACTCCTCCTCCTCACCTATGGTCGTCTACTCCTCCTCCTCACCTATGGTCGTCTACTCCTCCTCCTCACCTATGATTGTCTACTCCTCCTCACCTATGATCGTCTACTCCTCCTCCTCCTCACCTATGATTGTCTACTCCTCCTCCTCCTCACCTATGATTGTCTACTCCTCCTCCTCACCTATGATTGTCTACTCCTCCTCCTCCTCACCTATGATTGTCTACTCCTCCTCCTCACCTATGATTGTCTACTCCTCCTCCTCACCTATGATTGTCTACTCCTCCTCCTCCTCACCTATGATCGTCTACTCCTCCTCCTCACCTATGATTGCGTCCACCGTTCTGCGGTCAAGAATCTTCTTGCCGTCGGGTACTTTTCCCCTCCTGCCGAAGGCCACCGCCCCAATGAGGTCTTCCTCGGTGAAGAAATGCTCGAATAGGAGATGAAAGAGTCTCATGCAGTTCCCTCTGGCCTCCTGAAACATGGCAGCTAGCTGCAGGGAGGACAGCAGGACTCCTGAGCCGGGGTAGAGCTCCTGCTGGCCCTGCAGCTGCTCCCTGTGACGGCCTCGCCAGCGCGTCGGCTCAGGCTGGGGTTGAAGCTGTGGCTGGTGGGTCTCAAGATGGGACTGGAACTGGGTCTGTTGTTGATGGGTGTTGGGTTGATAAATGTGGGGCTGGGGATAATGACTGGGAGCTCTATCCTCATGGTACTGCCTTCTCTCCGCTCTCCTCTCTTCCCCTCTCTCCGTTCTCCAATCCTCCCCTCTCTCCGCTATCCTCTCTTCCCCTCTCTCCGTTCTCCAATCCTCCCCCCTCTCCATTCTCCTCTCTTCCCCTCTCTCCGTTTTCCAATCCTGTCCTCTCTCCGTTCTCCTCTCTTCCCCTCTCTCCGTTTTCCAATCCTGTCCTCTCTCCGTTCTCCTCTCTTCCCCTCTCTCCGTTCTCCAATCCTCCCCTCTCTCCATTTTCTTGTCACGGAAAGACAGAACCTGGTGTATGACCGTCTGTAGACTCTGTAGCTGATCCAGATCTGTAGAGAACAACAGAGATATTTACACACAAAAACAAAAACACAGAGCAATTTCTACAAAATGTGCCGAGGAGAAAGCTTCATCAATAGTGTCATTTGAGAACTAGCGTAGCTCCAGAATGGTCTCACCTATTCTAGCAACAAACTCTTCAACGCGCCGCTTCTCCTCTTCCGGTTCGCTGGTCAGGCAGTGGCTTGAAGAGGTGGGCCAGATTACGTCTAAAAATAAATAAAAAAGAGGAATCAGACAGGTTTTTAGAAAATGTTTATATAAATATTGTCCATTAAAAAAGTGGCAATATGTCACTTTTTGGATGAGCCGACCAAACTCATAGAAATTAGAGTTATAGATCTGTCGCCGAGTCTAAGAAACGGCAGATCTGTTCTGTATGTGCTATTTCTATGCTTCCTGTTCTTAAGTTTCGTTTTTTTGTTTTTTTAACTTTCAGTTTTGTCCACCAGCTTTAAACAGCTGAAAATACAATATTTTGAGTTATGGAAAAGATCAATTTCACAGTGGTTTAGATGGTACAATGCCTCCCGGGTGGCGCAGTGGTTACCGCTGTACTGCAGCGTCAGCTGTGCCACCAGAGACTCTGAGTTCACGCCCAGGCTCTGTTGTAACCGGGAGGTCCGTATATATATATTTCACAGCGGTTTAGATGGTACAATGATTCTCTACACTGTCCTTTCTCGTTCTGTCACAAACTGAAATTAGGCAAACTTTCGAAATTTTGCAACCAGGAAATGGCGGAGCGATTTCTACATAGTGCATCTTTAACTATAATCCTTATGAGACATAATGACAACACAGTTTGGCTATACATTTCTTTTTTATTACAGTTTATTTTACACAGTATTCACTGAACAATGCCTAGTCATAGGTCCTCAACAGTCATTCTGATTCCCATGTCAAACAAGACTACATTTAAATTTGAGGGAAAAGTACTTCCTACCAGGAAGTTTTTTTTTTTTTTTTTTTTTAAAGGCCGGTTGAGTTTGCGGGGAGCTTATATTCACGAGGTGGCCTTGACTGACAGCTCTTTGAAAACACCAAGCAACTTGGATGCAACGTTGCAGTAAAATCATCTCGACCTAATTTGGCGAAACATCACTGGATGCCTCCCGTTTGTTGCGTCTCTCGTGACGCGGTTCACATCCCGACGAACGTGTTGATGTGAGTTTTGAACAACACCCCCCCCCCGTTCTATGCTGGCTAAAGACCAGCCGGATGAAAGGGTAAATGAATGAGTAAAAACTTTAAATGATATTAGCTGCCATCCTACAGTCAGATTTTGGCGCCAGTAGAGTAGCTTTAGAGCTATATAGGACACGCCCCTCTGCAAACACACCATCTCTGATGTTGGTTACAAGCCCCTACTTATTTAAATTAGGTGAAATAATAATCGTGTTGCCATTGGTGTATTAAAGGTGATGTCACCCGATCATCTTAATAATCCCGCCTCCTGAATCCAAGTGTTTGGGGGAGTAACTTTATAATCAAACTTTAGCGATGTAGAAGCAACAGTCATTTATTCATACTTTTGATCTGGTTTCATCCAAATATCATCCAATTAAAAAATGAAAAACATGATTTTGATTGGTCATGACATTTAGAAAAGCACATTTAATTGGAAATGTACATACACATAATAATATATAATACACATAACTAACCATTTCTCTCAACGTAAAAAACAGTTCACTCCATCTTCTTGGAACAGTCTGGTGGACCTGTAAAATGGGATTGAACACTTGTTCATTCACTGTATCACATGAAGAAAAACAGTCTACTGTTGGCACCTTAATTCCCCAAATGGAACCCTATTCCCTATGGGCACTGGGCAAAAGCAGTGCACTACTTAGGGAATGGGGTAGGATTTAGGACGGAAACATACAGTGCTCTCCTTAGTTACAGCATACAGGCAGTCTCAATACAATGAAATCCGATTTTCACAGAGCTACATTACACAAAACGGCTAGAATTATATATATGTGATCACTCAACAACGAAAAGGTTTAATAAACTCACCTTATATTGAGATTAGTGGTGCGCAGGTCAGCCGTTTCTTCTTACTCATCCGCAACGTCCCGAACTATGTGATAAATGTTTAACATTTGAGGGCCCGCAATCAACCCTAACATTGAAAAGGCAGTCAGGAAAAGCTGAATCATTTTTTGACAGGTGTTTGGAAATTGCTCCCAAGGATGAACCAGACTTGGAGGTCTACAATTTATTTGAGGTCTTGGCTGATTTATTTTGATTTTACCATGATGTCAAGCAAAGAGGCACTGAGTTTGAAGGTAGACCTTGAAATACATCCACAGGTACACCTCCAATTGACTCAAATTATGTCAATTAGCCTATCAGAAGCTTCTAAAAACCATGACACCATTTTCTGGAATTTTCTAAGCTATTTAAAGGCACAGTCAACTTCGTGTATGTAAACTTCTAACCCACTGGAATTTTTTTTTTTTTTTTAATTATTTCACCTTTATTTAACCAGGTAGGCTAGTTGAGAACAAGTTCTCATTTACAATTGCAACCTGGCCAAGATAAAGCAAAGCAGTTCGACAGATACAACGACACAGAGTTACACATGGAGTAAAACAAACATACAGTCAATAATACACTATAAACAAGTCTATATACAATGTGAGCAAATGAGGTGAGAAGGGAGGTAAAGGCAAAAAAGGCCATGGTGGCAAAGTAAATACAATATTGTTGTGATACAGTTAATTATAAGTGAAATAATCTGTCTAAACAATTGTTGGAAAAATTACTTGTGTCATGCAAAGTAGACGTCCTAACTGACTTTCCAAAACTATAGTTTGTTAACAAGGAATTTGTGGAGTGGTTGAAAAACTAGTTTTAATGACTCCAACCTAAGTGTATGTAAACGTCCGACTTCAACTGTATGTAAATAAGGTATTTCTGTTCATTTAAACATTTTATATAATGTGCAAAAATGTTTAAAAACCTGTTGTCGCTTTGTCATTATGGGGTGTTGTGTGTAGATTGAGGATTTAAAAAATTGTACTCCTTTTTAGTAAAAAGGCACATGACAGCACTCTTGGAGTTGGCCAAAAGGCACCAAAAGACTGACCATGAGAAACAAGATTCTCTGGTCTGATGAAACCAAGATTGAACTCTTTGGCCTGAATGTCAAGTGTCACGTCTAGAGGAAACCTGGCACCATCCCTACGGTGAAGCATGGTGGTGGAAGCCTCATGCTGTGGGGATGTTTTTCAGCAGCAGGGACTGGGAGACTAGTCAGGATCAAGGGAAAGATGTACGGAGCAAAGTACAGAGAGATCCTTGATGAAAACCTGCTCCAGAACGCTCAAGGACCTCAGGCTGAGGCTAAGGTTCACCTTCCAACAGGACAGTGACCCTAAGCACACAGACAAGATAACGCAGGAGTGGCTTAAGGACAAGTCTCAATGTGCTTGAGCGGCCCAGCCAGAGCCCGGACTTGAAATCGATCTAACATCTCCGGAGAGACCTGAAAATAACTGCGCAGCGACGCTGCCCATCTGACCTGACAGAGCTTGAGAGGATCTGCAGAGAAGAATGGGAGAAACTCCCCAAATACAGGTGTGCCAAGCTTGTAGTGTCATACCGAAGAAGACTTGAGGCTGTAATCGCTGCCAAAGGTGCTTCAACAAAGTACTGAGTAAAGGGTCTGAATTCTTACGTAAATGTAATGTTTTAGTTTATTTTTTATAAATTAGCAAAAATTAAACGAAAAAAAAAAAAATAATAATAATAATAATAATAATAATATAAATAATAATATATGCCATTTAGCAGACGCTTTTATCCAAAGCGACTTACAGTCATGTGTGCATACATTCTACGTATGGGTGGTCCCGGGGATCGAACCCACTACCCTGGCGTTACAAGCGCCATGCTCTACCAACTGAGCTACAGAAGGACCACACAAATATTTTGCTTTGTCATTATGGGGTATGTGCAGATTGATGAGGGGGGAAAAAAACTATTGAATCCATTTCAGTCTAATGTAAACATGTGGGAAAAGTGAAGGGTTCTGAATGAGACGGTGATACTTTTTTAAATATATATAAATTAGCAAAAATGTCTAAAAACCTATTATGGTGTATTGTATGTAGATTGATGAGGAAAATAAAATGGTATCCATTTTGAGAGTCTCATCTTTCCATAGTCATAATAGTTTCAAATCAGATCAAATTTTGTCACATACATATGGTTATCAGATTTTAATGTGAATGTTGCGAAGTGCTTTTAGTTCCGACAATGCAGGGAGGGGGGGAAGAACAACAGATTTGTACCTTGTCAGCTCGGGGATTCGAACTTACAACCTTCCGGTTACTGGCCCAACGCTCTAACCACTAGGATACCCAAACCAAGCCTAGACTACCCTGCCGCCCCATATGTGATATGTGAATGTGTAATGTAATGTTTTCCCAAACCAAAGTTTGGTACTTATTGCGGTTTTGGGGGTCACGGGTTCGGCTATCCGGTACAGTGGGAAAATTAAATTCACAAATGTTCCTTACTTTGTCTGTTGTGACCAGATTATTACGTCGGGCCCCAAGTCTCCACTTCACACGACGACCGTTACAGTCTCAAGTCTCCAATTCATATGACCGTTACAGTCCCAAGTCTCCAATTCATATGACCGTTACAGTCTCAAGTCTCCACTTCATATGACCGTTACAGTCCCAAGTCTCCACTTCATATGACCGTTACAGTCTCAAGTCTCCACTTCATATGACCGTTACAGTCCCAAGTCTACACTTCATATGACCGTTACAGTCTCCACTTCATATGACCGTTACAGTCCCAAGTCTCCACTTCATATGACCGTTACAGTCTCCACTTCATATGACCGTTACAGTCCCAAGTCTCCACTTCATATGACCGTTACAGTCCCAAGTCTCCACTTCATATGACCGTTACAGTCCCAAGTCTCCACTTCACATGACCGTTACAGTCCCAAGTCTCCACTTCATATGACCGTTACAGTCCCAAGTCTCCACTTCATATGACCGTTACAGTCCCAAGTCTCCACTTCACATGACCGTTACAGTCCCAAGTCTCCACTTCATATGACCGTTACAGTCCCAAGTCTCCACTTCATATGACCGTTACAGTCCCAAGTCTCCACTTCATATGACCGTTACAGTCCCAAGTCTCCACTTCATATGACCGTTACAGTCCCAAGTCTCCACTTCATATGACCGTTACAGTCCCAAGTCTCCACTTCATATGACCAAGTTCCACTTCATGACCGTTACAGTCCCAAGTCTCCACTTCATATGACCGTTACAGTCCCAAGTCTCCACTTCATATGACCGTTACAGTCCCAAGTCTCCACTTCACATGACCGTTACAGTCTCAAGTCTCCACTTCATATGACCGTTAGTCCCAAGTCTCCACTTCATATGACCGTTACAGTCTCAAGTCTCCACTTCAGATGACCGTTAGTCCCAAGCCTCCACTTCATATGACCGTTACAGTCTCAAGTCTCCACTTCATATGACCGTTAGTCCCAAGTCTCCACTTCATATGACCGTTACAGTCCCAAGTCTCCACTTCATATGACCGTTACAGTCTCAAGTCTCCACTTCATATGACCGTTACAGTCCCAAGTCTCCACTTCACACGACGGCCGTTACAGTCCCAAGTCTCCACTTCATATGACCGTTACAGTCCCAAGTCTCCACTTCATATGACCGTTACAGTCCCAAGTCTCCACTTCATATGACCGTTACAGTCCCAAGTCTCCACTTCATATGACCGTTACAGTCCCAAGTCTCCACTTCATATGACCGTTACAGTCCCAAGTCTCCACTTCACATGACCGTTACAGTCTCAAGTCTCCACTTCATATGACCGTTACAGTCCCAAGTCTCCACTTCATATGACCGTTACAGTCCCAAGTCTCCACTTCATATGACCGTTACAGTCTCAAGTCTCCACTTCATATGACCGTTACAGTCCCAAGTCTCCACTTCACATGACTGTTACAGTCCCAAGTCTCCACTTCACATGACCGTTACAGTCTCAAGTCTCCACTTCATATGACCGTTAGTCCCAAGTCTCCACTTCATATGACCGTTACAGTCCCAAGTCTCCACTTCAGATGACTTCATATGACCGTTACAGTCTCAAGTCTCCACTTCATATGACCGTTACAGTCCCAAGTCTCCACTTCACATGACTGTTACAGTCCCAAGTCTCCACTTCACATGACCGTTACAGTCCCAAGTCTCCACTTCATATGACCGTTAGTCCCAAGTCTCCACTTCATATGACCGTTACAGTCCCAAGTCTCCACTTCACATGACCGTTACAGTCCCAAGTCTCCACTTCACACGACCGACAGTCCCAAGTCTCCACTTCAGACCGTCCCCAAGTCTCCACTTCATATGACCGTTACAGTCCCAAGTCTCCACTTCATATGACCGTTACAGTCCCAAGTCTCCACTTCATATGACCGTTACAGTCCCAAGTCTCCACTTCATATGACTGTTACAGTCCCAAGTCTCCACTTCATATGACCGTTACAGTCCCAAGTCTCCACTTCATATGACTGTTACAGTCCCAAGTCTCCACTTCATATGACCGTTACAGTCCCAAGTCTCCACTTCATATGACCGTTACAGTCCCAAGTCTCCACTTCATATGACCGTTACAGTCCCAAGTCTCCACTTCATATGACCGTTACAGTCCCAAGTCTCCACTTCATATGACCGTTACAGTCCCAAGTCTCCACTTCATATGACCGTTACAGTCCCAAGTCTCCACTTCATATGACCGTTACAGTCTCAAGTCTCCACTTCATATGACCGTTACAGTCCCAAGTCTCCACTTCATATGACCGTTACAGTCCCAAGTCTCCACTTCATATGACCGTTACAGTCCCAAGTCTCCACTTCATATGACCGTTACAGTCCCAAGTCTCCACTTCATATGACCGTTACAGTCCCAAGTCTCCACTTCATATGACCGTTACAGTCCCAAGTCTCCACTTCATATGACCGTTACAGTCCCAAGTCTCCACTTCATATGACCGTTACAGTCTCAAGTCTCCACTTCATATGACCGTTACAGTCTCAAGTCTCCACTTCATATGACCGTTACAGCCCCAAGTCTCCACTTCATATGACCGTTACAGTCCCAAGTCTCCACTTCATATGACCGTTACAGTCCCAAGTCTCCACTTCATATGACCGTTACAGTCCCAAGTCTCCACTTCATATGACCGTTACAGTCTCAAGTCTCCACTTCATATGACCGTTACAGTCTCAAGTCTCCACTTCATATGACCGTTACAGTCCCAAGTCTCCACTTCATATGACGACCGTTAGTCATAAGTCTCCACTCTGAAGTCATAAATACCAGTTGGAAGCATTTCATGTGATTTGAACTCGTTGAGAAATGCCAACTGGCTAAATGACCAACAAGCAGTGTCAACCCATAAACTAAAAGTACAGCTATCATTATTGTAAACAAATTATAGAGTTTTTTTTAAAACACAATAGCTTTTTATACATATATAATGTTTTGTTGCATTTAAATGCTGTTGTAGAAGCAGTTTCCTTAGTCGGTGAGGTCACCATGTGGGAGAAGTGTGTGCTCAGGATGATCGTTTCCCCAATAGTAATAACCACTTGGAGGGATGTCCAACTCCAACTCTTCCTTGGTTACCAACGACCGTTACAGTCCCAAGTCTCGCCCTGTGCATTGTGACCGTTAACAGTCCCACATCTCCCACCCTGGGAGTAATGTGATGGCCGTCACTTAAGTCCCAAGTCATTGAAAAACGTTTTCATATTAGACCGTTGCACAAAGTCCATTTTCAAGTCTCCACTTCATATGACCAAAAACACTATTATTTTTTTTACCGTTTAAAAAAAAAAAAAAAGATATACGCATAGCCTACCTATCGCTCTTGTAATTTCTTTGATCCGGTCAGAATGAGCTGCCAAAGGGCAGAAGGAAGACGATGTTCTGTTTCCTCTTGTATATGGTGGTGATGTCTGTGTAGATGTGTCAACATATATGAGGTGTTGGCAGCTGCAAAGGCTATTATTGTTGTTATTATTATTATTATTATCATTGTTGAGTGGCGACATTCTGTTAACATTCTATATCCACAACTTACTGTCACAGTTATGATCTACTGGGAAGTCAAGATGTTCCCATACTGGAGATTTAAAGCTCCGGATGATCGACCCCACCACTCGCCATCGCACAGAAGTACTTCCCGGCTGCGCCTCACAAAAAGGACCGTTTGAAATGCGCCAATTAAGATTTTAAAAAATGAAATTGTTTTTTTTCAGCTCTGATTTACTTGAGGAGCAGGCCCCACCACACAGAGGAGCAGGCCCCACCACACAGAGGAGTAGGGCCCCACCACACAGAGGAGTAGGCCCCACCACACAGAGGAGCAGGGCCCACCACACAGAGGAGCAGGGCCCACCACACAGAGGAGCAGAGCAGAGCCACCACACAGAGGAGTAGGGCCCACCACACAGAGGAGCAGAGCCCCACCACACAGAGGAGCAGGGCCCACCACACAGAGGAGTAGGGCCCACCACACAGAGGAGTAGGGCCCACCACACAGAGGAGTAGGGCCCACCACACAGAGGAGTAGGGCCCACCACACAGAGGAGTAGGCCCCACCACACAGAGGAGCAGGCCCCACCACACAGAGGAGCAGGCCCCACCACACAGAGGAGTAGGGCCCCACCACACAGAGGAGCAGAGCCCCACCACACAGAGGAGCAGGGCCCACCACAGAGGAGTAGAGCCCCACCACACAGAGGAGTAGGGCCCCACCACACAGAGGAGTAGGGCCCCACCACAGAGGAGTAGAGCCCCACCACACAGAGGAGTAGGCCCCACCACACAGAGGAGCAGAGCCCCACCACACAGAGGAGCAGAGCCCCACCACACAGAGGAGCAGAGCCCCACCACACAGAGGAGCAGAGCCCCACCACACAGAGGAGCAGAGCCCCACCACACAGAGGAGCAGGCCCCACCACACAGAGGAGCAGGCCCCACCACACAGAGGAGCAGGGCCCCACCACACAGAGGAGCAGGGCCCCACCACACAGAGGAGCAGAGCCCCACCACACAGAGGAGCAGAGCCCCACCACACAGAGGAGCAGGGCCCCACCACACAGAGGAGCAGGGCCCCACCACACAGAGGAGCAGCACACAGAGGAGCAGGGCCCCACCACACAGAGGAGCAGGGCCCCACCACACAGAGGAGCAGGGCCCCACCACACAGAGGAGCAGGGCCCCACCACACAGAGGAGCAGAGCCCCACCACACAGAGGAGCAGCGCCCACCACACAGAGGAGCAGAGCCCACCACACAGAGGAGCAGAGCCCACCACACAGAGGAGCAGAGCCCCACCACACAGAGGAGCAGGCCCCACAGAGGAGCACACAGAGGAGCAGGCCCCACCACACAGAGGAGTAGAGCCCACCACACAGAGGAGCAGGGCCCCACCACACAGAGGAGTAGGGCCCCACCACACAGAGGAGCAGAGCCCCACCACACAGAGGAGCAGGGCCCCACCACACAGAGGAGCCCCAGAGGAGCAGAGCCCCACCACACAGAGGAGCAGAGCACACAGAGGAGCAGAGCCCCACCACACAGAGGAGCAGAGCCCCACCACACAGAGGAGCAGGCCCCACCACACAGAGGAGCAGGGCCCACCACACAGAGGAGCAGGCCCCACCACACAGAGGAGCAGGCCCCACCACACAGAGGAGCAGGCCCCACCACACAGAGGAGCAGAGCCCACCACACAGAGGAGTAGGGCCCCACACACAGAGGAGCAGGGCCCCACCACACAGAGGAGCAGGGCCCCACCACACAGAGGAGCAGGGCCCCACCACACAGAGGAGCAGGGCCCCACCACACAGAGGAGCAGGGCCCCACCACACAGAGGAGCAGGGCCCCACCACACAGAGGAGCAGGGCCCCACCACACAGAGGAGCAGGGCCCCACCACACAGAGGAGCAGAGCCCCACCACACAGAGGAGCAGAGCCCCACCACACAGAGGAGCAGAGCCCCACCACACAGAGGAGCAGGCCCCACCACACAGAGGAGCAGAGCCCCACCACACAGAGGAGCAGACCACACAGAGGAGCAGGGCCCACCACACAGAGGAGCAGAGCCCCACCACACAGAGGAGCAGACACAGAGGAGCAGACACACAGAGCCCACCACACAGAGGAGCAGGCCCCACCACACAGAGGAGCAGAGCCCCACCACACAGAGGAGCAGGCCCCACAGACACAGAGGAGCAGGGCCCCACCACACAGAGGAGCAGAGCACACAGACACAGAGGAGCAGGCCCCACCACACAGAGGAGCAGAGCCCCACCACACAGAGGAGCAGAGCCCCACCACACAGAGGAGTAGGGCCCCACCACACAGAGGAGCAGGCCCCACCACACAGAGGAGCAGGCCCCACCACACAGAGGAGCAGGCCCCACCACACAGAGGAGCAGGCCCCACCACACAGAGGAGCAGGCCCCACCACACAGAGGAGCAGGCCCCACCACACAGAGGAGTAGGGCCACCACACAGAGGAGTAGGGCCCCACACACAGAGGAGTAGACCCACCACACAGAGGAGCAGGCCCCACCACACAGAGGAGCAGGCCCCACCACACAGAGGAGCAGAGCCCCACCACAGAGGCAGAGACTTTTGGCCTAGAGGAGTAGACTTTGTACAGATATATTTTCAGAGGTATTAGAGTTCACAGAGGAGGACCACACAGAGGAGCAGGCCCCACCACACAGAGGAGCAGGCACACACACACAGAGGAGCAGACCTTTACAGAGGCAGAGCCCCACACACAGAGGAGCAGGCCCACCAACAGAGGAGCAGGCCCCACCACACAAAATCACCACAGCAGAGGTTGAGGAACAGAGGACAACAGACAGAAAGGACTAATAAAAGAGGAGTACAAACAGACAGATACAGGTTTCCACACACAGAGGATAGACAACAGGGGTAACAGTACATTATAGGGAGAGAGTTAGAATCACACAGAGGAGCTAGGCCATACAGCTCACAGGTAGAGCCCCACCACCACAGAGGAGCAGACCCCACCACACAGAGGAGCAGGGCCCACAGGAGGGCAGGGCCCACCACACAGAGGAGCAGGCCCCACCACACAGAGGGCAGGCCCCAGAGAGACACAGAGAGAGAGACAGAGAGAGCAGAGAGAGACACAGAGAGCAGGCCCCACCACAGAGGAGCAGAGAGACAGAGGAGAGAGACACAGAGGAGCAGCGACAGAGGAGCAGAGCACCACAGAGGAGAGAGCCCCACACACAGAGAGAGAGACCACACAGAGGAGCAGACCACACAGAGAGAGCAGACCAGACAGAGGAGAGAGAGCACAGAGAGAGAGAGAGAGGAGCAGCACAGAGGAGAGGGCAGCCAGACAGAGGGCAGGCCCCACCACAGAGAGGAGCAGGCCCCACCACAGAGGAGCAGGCCCCAGACAGAGGGCAGAGAGACCACACAGAGGAGCAGGCCCCAGAGGAGCAGGCCCAGAGGAGCCACACAGAGGAGCAGAGCCCCACCACACAGAGGAGCAGAGCCCCACCACACAGAGAGAGAGGGCCCACCACACAGAGGAGCAGGCCCCACCACACAGAGAGCAGGCCCCACACACAGAGAGCAGGCAGCGAGAGAGAGAGCACACAGAGGAGAGGGCCCCAGCACACAGAGGAGCACGCCCCACCACACAGAGGAGCACGCCCCACCACACAGAGGAGCACGCCCCACCACACAGAGGAGCACGCCCCACCACACAGTTTAGGCATAGACTTTTGGCCTAGTATTTTTACTTTGTAAATATATTTTCAGAGGTATTAGAGTTCACAGTGCGGACCGAACCGAGGTCCCCGTGCCAAACGGTTCCGTACACACATACGTGTTACACCTTTAAGAGGCCTACATGATTCCCAGAGGAACTGTCATGTCTCCTAAAATCATAGCAGCAGTGTTGAGGAACAGATTACAACAGACAGAAAAGATATAATAAAACTACAAAACAGACAGATACAGGTTTCCACCGGTATAGAAAAGGGGTAACGGTACATTATATTCTAGATAGTTAGAATCTCTTTAAGTGCTAGGCGCATACAGCTCTCAGGTATACCACTCAGACTCTCACACACACACAGACAGAGAGACAGGGAGGGCAAGAGAAGTTAGAGGGGGAGAGAGAGAGAGAGAGAGAGAGAGAGCAGCGAGAGAGAGAGCGAGAGAGAGAGAGAGGGCAAGGAGAGAGAGAGAGGGGCAGAGAGAGAGGGCAAGGAGAGAGAGAGAGGGCAGCGAGAGAGAGAGAGAGAGGGCAGCGAGAGAGAGAGAGGAGAGGGCAGCGAGAGAGAGAGGGCAGAGAGAGAGAGAGAGAGAGAGCGAGAGAGAGGGGCAGCGAGAGAGAGAGGGAGAGAGAGAGAGAGGGCAGCGAGAGAGAGAGGGCAGAGAGAGAGAGGGCAGCGAGAGAGAGAGGGCAGCGAGAGAGAGAGGGCAGAGAGAGAGAGGGGCAGCGAGAGAGAGAGAGAGAGAGAGGGCAGCGAGAGAGAGAGAGAGAGAGAGAGAGAGAGAGAGAGAGAGAGAGGGCAGCGAGAGAGAGAGAGAGAGAGAGGGCAGCGAGAGAGAGAGAGAGAGAGAGAGAGAGAGAGAGAGAGAGAGAGAGAGAGAGAGAGAGGGCAGCGAGAGAGAGAGAGAGAGGGCAGCGAGAGAGAGAGAGAGAGAGAGGGGAGAGAGAGAGAGAGAGAGCAGCGAGAGAGAGAGAGAGAGGGCAGCGAGAGAGAGAGAGAGGGCAGCGCGAGAGAGAGAGAGAGAGAGAGGGGCAGCGAGAGAGAGAGAGAGAGAGAGAGAGGGCAGCGAGAGAGAGAGAGAGAGAGAGGGCAGCGAGAGAGAGAGAGAGAGAGAGAGAGGGCAGCGAGAGAGGGCAGCGAGAGGGCAGCGAGAGAGAGCAGCGAGAGAGAGAGAGAGCAGCGGCAGAGAGAGAGAGCAGCGAGAGAGAGAGAGAGAGGGCAGCGAGAGAGAGAGAGAGAGAGGGCAGAGAGAGAGAGAGAGAGAGAGGGCAGCGAGAGAGAGAGAGAGAGAGCAGCGAGAGAGAGAGAGAGAGAGAGAGGGCAGCGAGAGAGAGAGAGAGAGAGAGAGGGCAGCGAGAGAGAGAGAGAGAGAGAGAGGGCAGCGAGAGAGCGAGAGAGCGAGAGAGAGAGAGAGAGAGAGAGGGCAGCGAGAGAGAGAGAGAGAGAGAGGGGGCAGCGAGAGAGAGAGAGAGAGAGAGAGAGAGCAGCAGAGAGAGAGAGAGAGAGAGAGGGCAGCGAGAGAGAGAGAGAGAGAGAGAGAGGGGCAGCGAGAGAGAGAGAGAGAGAGAGAGAGAGAGAGAGAGAGAGAGAGAGAGAGAGAGAGGCAGCGAGAGAGAGAGAGAGAGAGAGAGCAGCGAGAGAGAGAGAGAGAGAGAGAGGGGCAGAGAGAGAGAGAGAGAGAGAGAGAGAGAGGGCAGCGAGAGAGAGAGAGAGAGGCAGCGAGAGAGAGGGCAGAGAGAGAGAGAGGGCAGCGAGAGAGAGAGAGAGAGAGGGCAGCGAGAGAGAGAGAGGGCAGCGAGAGAGAGAGAGGGCAGCGAGAGAGAGAGAGAGAGGGCAGCGAGAGACAGAGAGAGGGCAGCGAGAGACAGAGAGAGGGCAGCGAGAGACAGAGAGAGGGCAGCGAGAGACAGAGAGAGGGCAGCGAGAGACAGAGAGAGGGCAGCGAGAGACAGAGAGAGGGCAGCGAGAGACAGAGAGAGGGCAGCGAGAGACAGAGAGAGGGCAGCGAGAGACAGAGAGAGGGCAGCGAGAGACAGAGAGAGGGCAGCGAGAGACAGAGAGAGGGCAGCGAGAGACAGAGAGAGGGCAGCGAGAGACAGAGAGAGGGCAGCGAGAGACAGAGAGAGACAGAGAGAGACAGACAGAGAGACACAGAGAGAGACACAGAGAGAGACACAGAGAGACAGAGAGAGACAGCGAGAGACAGAGAGAGACAGAGAGAGACAGAGAGAGGGCAGCAGAGAGAGACAGAGGAGACAGCGAGACAGAGAGAGAGACAGAGAGAGAGAGAGAGAGAGAGAGAGAGAGAGAGACAGAGAGAGAGAGAGAGAGGCAGCAGAGAGAGAGAGAGAGACAGAGAGAGACAGAGAGAGACAGAGAGAGAGCAGAGAGAGACAGAGAGAGAGAGAGAGAGAGACAGAGAGAGACACAGAGAGAGAGAGAGAGCAGCAGAGAGGAGAGAGCAGAGAGGCTGAGAGACAGAGAGAGCAGCTAGAGGGAGAGAGCAGCAGAGGACAGAGAGACAGAGAGAGAGAGCAGCTAGAGGGAGAGAGCAGCTAGAGGGAGAGAGGGAGGTTAACTGTACCTGTTGCCTCTCCTTTGGTCTCTGCTCCCAGGAGGTCCAGGTTAGGGTTCATCCCACTGGGAGAGGAAGGAGTCAGGTTCCCCAACGGCCCCTCAGATCCTCCATGGTTCAGCAGGTCCTCCATCAGCTCACTACCTGCACCAGGGAGGGTGCTCAGGCCCTGGGTCGACACCGAAGACAGGTCCTGATGTCTGGGAGAACTAGTGCTCATCATGGAAGGTTTGGAGACAGAGCTGGAGATAGAGCCTCGGAGAGGTTTGAGAGGAAAGGAGTGGCCCAGCAGAGACGACGACACACCACCAACCAAACAGTCGGCATCCAGCTGCAAGGGTTTGTGTGGCAATGCATGGTGGGACAGGGAATTATTAGGTTTTGGGGACTGGGAGACTGAGTGAGAGGCTAGGCCAGAGTCAGTACCTACCCCTGCTGCTAGCTGGGCTTTAGGTACTGTGTAAAAGTCCTCAGCAGTCTCCTGCTTGATCTTCTTCACTGACTTGTCCCCCTGTCCCCTGTCCTCAGACCCTGGTCTCTGGGGGCCGGGCATGCCCCCCGGGGGACCCCTCTTCCTGGGTCTGTGATGAGGCTCGTAGTCTACGTCTCCATCCTCGTCCGTCGTGGCTGAAGACTCACAGACAATATCAAACAGGTTGTTGTTGTACGCCTCGGTGTTGTCGTCGGCCTCGGTGTTGTCGTCGGCCTCGGTGTTGTCGTCGCTGCAGTTGGAGAAGTCGCAGGAGTCCCGTGTCTGGCTGCTGTCACCTCCCTTGGCCTTGGTGGAGCGGCCCAGAAACCTCTCATCTCCTGGGCTGCTTTGACGGGCCGAGGCCCCTCCCTGGACACTGAGGCTGTCCGAGTTGATGCTTCGGCTGTCCTGGAAGCAGCCGCCCCGCTCCTATAGAATCAGAAGTCAACAAATACATTTTACATGGATCGGGAATTTGCCCTGGTGGAATGGCCCTGACAACATCAGAGAGAATACAGTGAAGTATTCAGACCCCGTGACTATTCTCCACATTTTGTTACAGCCTCATTCTAAAATGGATTAAGTCGTTCTCTTCCGTCTCAATCTACACACAATACCCCATAATGACAAAAGCGAAAACAAGTTTAGATTTTCTTGTAAATGTACTAAAAAATACCTAAGTATTCAGACCCTTTGCTATGACACTTTTAAATTGAGTTCAGGGTGCATCCTGTTTCCATTGATCACCCTTGAGATGTTCCTACAACTTGGAGTCCACCTGAGGTAAATTATATTGATTGGATATGATTTGGAAAGGCCTTGGTCATGGAGGTGACCAGGAACCCGATGGTCACTGACAAAGCTCCAGACCACCAAGACTCTTCCTCGAGCTGGCTGCCCGGCCAAACTAAGCAATCTGGGAAGAAGGGCCTTGGTCAGGGAGGTGACCAGGAACCCGATGGTCACTGACAAAGCTCCAGACCACCAAGACTCTTCCTAGAGCTGGCTGCCCGGCCAAACTAAGCAATCTGGGGAGAAGGGCCTTGGTCAGGGAGGTGACCAGGAACCCAATGGTCACTCTGACAGAGTTCCAGAGTTCCTCTGTGGAGATGGGAGAACCTTCCAGAGGGACAACCATCTCTGCAGCACTTCACTAATCAGGCCGTTATGGTAGAGTGGTCAGACGGAAGTCACTCCTCAGTAAAAAGGCACATGACAGCCCGCATGTAGTTGGTCAAAAGGCACCTAAAGGACTCTGACCATGAGAAACAGGATTCTCTCGTCTGACAAAACCAAGATTGAACTCTTTGGCCTGAATGCCAAGTGTCACGTCTGGAGGAAACCTGGGACCATCCCTACGGTGAAGCATGGTGGTGGCAGCATCACGTCTGGAGGAAACATGGGACCATCCCTACGGTGAAGCATGGTGGTGGCAGCATCATGCTGTGGGGATGTTTTTCAGCGGCAGTGACTGGGAGACTAGTCAGGATCGAGGCAAAGATGAACGGAGCAAAGTACAGACCGATCCTTGATGAAAACCTGTTCCAGAGCGCTCAGGACCTCAGACTGGGGCGAAGGTTCACCTTCTAACAGGACAAGGACCCTAAGCACACAGCAAAGACAACGCAGGGGTGGTTTCGGGACAAGTCTCTGAATGTGCTTGAGTGTCCCAGTCAGAGCCCGAACCTGATCGAACATCTCTGGAGAGACCTGAAAATAGCGACGCAGTGATGCTCCCCATCCAACCTGACAGAGCTTGAGAGGATCTGCAGAGAAGAATGGGAGAAACTCCCCAAATACAGGTGTGCCAAGCTTGTAGCGTCATACCCAAGAAGACTCATGGCTGTAATCGCTGCCAAAGGTGCTTCAACAAAGTACTGAGTAAAAGGTCTGAATAATTATGGAAATATGATTAAAAAATATACATAAACCTGTTTTCACTTTGTCATTATGGGGTATTGTGTGTAGATTGATGAGGGGGGAGGGGGCTGTAACGAAACAAAATGTGGGAAAAGTCACGGGGTCAGAATACTTCCAGAATGCCCTGTATATATGACCTTTCTATAAACAAGGGTACTTCCAGAATGCCCTGTGTATATGACCTTTCTATAAACAAGGGTACTTCCAGAATGCCCTGTATATATGACCTTTCTATAAACAAGGGTACTTCCAGAATGCCCTGTGTATATGACCTTTCTATAAACGAGGGTACTTCCAGAATGCCCTGTATATATGACCTTTCTATAAACGAGGGTACTTCCAGAATGCCCTGTATATATGACCTTTCTATAAACGAGGGTACATTCAGAATGCCCTGTATATATGACCTTTCTATAAACGAGGGTACTTCCAGAATGCCCTGTATATGTGACCTTTCTATAAACGAGGGTACTTCCAGAATGCCCTGTATATATGACCTTTCTATAAACGAGGGTACTTCCAGAATGCCCTGTATATATGACCTTTCTATAAACGAGGGTACTTCCAGAATGCCCTGTATATATGACCTTTCTATAAACGAGGGTACTTCCAGAATTCCCTGTATATATATATGATGACCTTTCTATAAACTAGGGTACTTCCAGAATGGCCTGTATATATGACCTTTCCATAAACTAGGGTACTTCCAGAATGCCCTGTATATATGACCTTTCCATAAACTAGGGTACTTCCAGAATGCCCTGTATATATGACCTTTCCATAAACTAGGGTACTTCCAGAATGCCCTGTATATATGACCTTTCCATAAACTAGGGTACTTCCAGAATGCCCTGTATATATGACCTTTCCATAAACTAGGGTACTTCCAGAATGCCCTGTATATATGACCTTTCCATAAACTAGGGTACTTCCAGAATGCCCTGTATATATGACCTTTCCATAAACTTGGGTACTTCCAGAATGCCCTGTAGGGTACTTCCAAAATGCCCTGTATATATGACCTTTCTATAAACGAGGGTACTTCCAGAATGCCCTGTATATATGACCTTTCCATAAACTAGGGTACCAGTGAGGATTTCCCTGAAAAGGTGGTCCAGCTTTTAGAAGTCATTATAATAATCTGACAATGGGGAATCATAATCAATAACATCATAGCTATAATCAATAATATTCACAAGTTGATTTAAAACCGGTTTTTAACATTTTTATTTGTCCAAATCACAAGATTGTGTGACATAAAACATGACTTGCATTTTGGCTGTTGGATAGTTTGTGTATAGAGATCTCATTACAGTTTGGCTGTTGGATAGTTTGTGTATAGAGATCTCATTACATTTTGGCTGTTGGATAGTTTGTGTATAGAGATCTCATTACATTTTGGCTGTTGGATAGTTTGTGTATAGAGATCTCATTACATTTTGGCTGTTGGATAGTTTGTGTATAGAGATCTCATTACATTTTGGCTGTTGGATAGTTTGTGTATAGAGATCTCATTACATTTTGGCTGTTGGATAGTTTGTGTATAGAGATCTCATTACATTTTGGCTGTTGGATAGTTTGTGTATAGGGATCTCATTACATTTTGGCTGTTGGATAGTTTGTGTATAGAGATCTCATTACATTTTGGCTGTTGGATAGTTTGTGTATAGGGATCTCATTACATTTTGGCTGTTGGATAGTTTGTGTATAGAGATCTCATTACATTTTGGCTGTTGGATAGTTTGTGTATAGGGATCTCATTACATTTTGTGTGTCTTTATGTTACAGGTGAAAACGGTTTTCATGGACACACAAATCCCAAATTATGGAATGCTTCTAACCGAGAGTCACTTTACATTGACACTTAAAACCCTGTTCACTCATGACTGCACGGCCAGGTACGACTCCAACGCCGAGGCACGACTCCAACGCCGAGGCACGACTCCAACGCCGAGGCACGACTCCAACGCCGAGGCACGACTCCAACGCCGAGGCACGACGCCGAGGCACGACTCCAACGCCGAGGCACGACTCCAACACCGAGGCACGACTCCAACGGCGAGGCACGACTCCAACGGCGAGGCACGACTCCAACGGCGAGGCACGACTCCAACGGCGAGGCACGACTCCAACGGCGAGGCACGACTCCAACGCACGACTCCAACACCATCGTTAAGTTTGTGTGGTTTTTTTGTTGAATTTTACCCCCCTTTTCCCCCCCAATTTCGTGGTATCCAATTGTTTTTAGTAGCTACTATCTTGTCTCATCGCTACAACTCCCGTATGGCTCGGGAGAGACGAAGGTTGAAAGTCATGCGTCCTCCGATACACAACCCAGCCAGCCGTACTGCTTCTTAACACAGTGCGCATCCAACCCGGAAGCCAGCTGCACCAATGTGTCGGAGGGTACACCGTGCATCTGGCAACCTTGGTTAGCACGCACTGCGCCCGGCCCGCAACAGGAGTCGCTGGTGCGCGATGAGACAAGGACATCGCTACCGAACAAGCCCTCCCTAACCCGGACGACGCTAGGCCAATTGTGCGTCGCCCCACGGACCTCCCGGTCGCGGCCGGTTACGACAGAGCCTGGGCGCGAACCCAGGGACTCTGATGGCACAGCTGGCACTGCAGTACAGCGCCCTTAACCACTGCGCCATCTGGGAGGCCCCCATCGTTAAGTTTGCCGATGACACAACAGTGGTAGGGCCTGATCACCGACAACGACGAGACAGCCTATAGGGAGGAGGTCAGAGACCAGGTCGTGTTGTGCCAGGACAACAACCTCTCCCTCAACGTGATCAAGACAAAAGAGATGATTGTGGACTACAGAAAAAGGAGGACTGAGAATGCCCCCATTCTCATCGACGGGGCTGTAGTGGAGCAGGTTGAGAGCTTCAAGTTCCTTGGTATCCACATCGCCAACAAACTAACATGGTCCAAACACACCAAGACAGTCGCGAAGAGGGCACGAGAAAACCTTTTCCCGTCAGGAGACTGAAAAGATTTGGCATGGGTCCTCAGATCCTCAAAAGGTTCTACAGCTGCACCATCGAGAGCATCCTGGCGGGATGCATCACCACCTGGTATGGCAACTGCTCAGCCTCTGACCGCAAGGTACTACAGAGGGTAATGCGTACGTCCCAGTACATCACAGGGGCCAAGCTTCCTGCCATCCAGGACCTATATACTAGGGTGGTGTCAGATAAACGCCCTAAAAATGGTCATAGACTCCAGCCACCCTGGTCATAGACTTCTCTCTGCTACCGCATGGCAAGCAGTACCGAAGTCTTGGTCCAAGAGGCTTCTCAACAGCTTCCACCCCCAAGACTCCTGAACATCTAATCAAATGGCAACCTAGACTATTTGCATTGCCCCCCCCCCCTTACACTGCTGTTATTGTCTTGAATTACCTTGACTAACCTGTAGCCCCATACATTGACTCTGTACCGTAACCCACTGTATAGTCTCCACATTGACTCTGTACAAGTACCCCCTGTATATAGCCTTCACATTGACTCTGTACCGTAATACCCTGTATATAGCCTCCACATTGACTCTGTACCGTAATACCCTGTATATAGCCTCCACATTGACTCTGTACCGTAATACCCTGTATATAGCCGCCACATTAACTTGGTACTGGCGGTGCCGTACAGTCCTAGCCCTGCAGTTCCGTAGCCCTGCGGTACTGTACAATCCTCGCCCTGAGTTGTCGTACAGTCCTAGCCCTGAGTTGTCATACAGTCCTAGCCCTGAGTTGTCATACAGTCCTAGCCCTGAGTTGTCATACAGTCCTAGCCCTGAGTTGTCATACAGTCCTAGCCCTGAGTTGTCATACAGTCCTAGCCCTGAGTTGCCATACAGTCCTAGCCCTGAGTTGTCATACAGTCCTAGCCCTGAGTTGTCATACAGTCCTAGCCCTGAGTTGTCATACAGTCCTAGCCCTGAGTTGCCATACAGTCCTAGCCCTGAGTTGCCGTACAGTCCTCGCCCTGAGTTGCCGTACAGTCCTAGCCCTGAGTTGTCATACTGTCCTAGCCCTGAGTTGCCGTACAGTCCTAGCCCTGAGTTGCCGTACAGTCCTAGCCCTGAGTGCCGTACAGTCCTCGCCCTGAGTTGCCGTACAGTCCTCGCCCTGAGTTGCCGTACAGCCCTAGCCCTGAGTTGCCGTACAGCCCTAGCCCTGAGTTGTCGTACAGCACTAGCCCTGAGTTGTCATACAGTCCTAGCCCTGAGTTGTCATACAGTCCTAGCCCTGAGTTGTCGTACAGTCCTAGCCCTGAGTTGTCGTACAGTCCTCGCCCTGAGTTGCCGTACTGTCCTAGCCCTGAGTTGCCGTACAGTCCTCGCCCTGAGTGCCGTACAGTCCAAGCCCTGAGTTGCCGTACAGTCCTAGACCCGTGTTGTCGTATAGATGGAGTTGTCATGACGTTGCCCTCTTTGGGTACAGCAAGCCCCATCCCCTTCTCCCTGCCTCCCCCAACTAGGCTGCTGTGGTCGTAAATTCCTGAGGAGAAGCCCCTGCCTCATGGACACACAGTAGAAGAGAGAGTGAAGTTTCATAGAGAACAAAGGAATTTCCTCCACAACTTGGTGAAGCTCATGGGAGACGGTGTGGCCATACACATTACCATAACGCTGTTTATTTAATAGCCCAAGATATAAGGTTTACATCTAATTGTAATTACATCTAATTGTTGTATAAGATGAATGAGTGAGTATGATACTGTTTGTAAAATTGTGTGATGTGATTTTGGACTGTTTAATGAAGGAAACTCCAATTCTCTTTTGAGTTTAACTAAATCAGAGGACCGCCACTGAGCCCAGTTAGGGTCAGGCACCCTGGGACAGCCCCTTTTCTGCAATTCCAAATAAAACCCAACTTTGAGAAACTCTCAAGTAGACCATGTTTTCCTCCATTACGAGGGGACAAAGGTTGTAGACCGTTGCTGAATCTTTTAACCATACCACGTGGTTAAACTCTTAGACTATCGATACCGACAGAATAAGAACAAGTCTTTGATATTAATTACTAGTCTGCAGCTAGGAATTTGGTACCATTGAAGAACGACAACCGCCGAAACATCCATTCTACAACAACATGAATGAATTAATGTCACTCTGAACTATCCCCTCTAACCACGACAGACAGAGAGACGGACAATTCTACAAAAGAAACAAACTTTTCACCAGCGATCAAGACGACACACTGAGCGTAAATATATATATGGATTGCAATTGTTCCCGAATGAGTGAGAGTTCATGTGTAAAGGATTAGCATTTCAATTGTTATAATTATCACTCTGTAGTGACTTCTCAGCTGACCTCCACTCCCTGTTTTGTCTACCAAGCCGCGATGCCGGTTTAGCCCACTAGGACACATCCCCTTATCATTTCTTGTAACCATATTGACTGTTTGTTTATGCATTTCTGTGAATTACTTAGTGAATAATAAATAAATGATTTAAGACAATTGATGTATGGATGACATAGTGAAGACTGGGTTCGTGCAGATAACCAACAATTTACGACGTTTGGAATGAGACTAACGCGAGGTAAAATAAATAATTCATTAATTCGAAGACTAATTGATCAGACAAAATATCTGAAAGGTTATATTAGGAAATTATAACCTTGTAATCTTAACTTCCTAGTTAATTACAGTTACATGATTAATCAGTTTAATCGTGTAATACTAATTACAGAGAATCTTTGATAACTAAAAAAGTCTTCAGTTTAATGATTGTTGTCTTTACTGAGTTACGGGCCAATTTGCATATATTCACTTTTATTCCTCCGAGTTCACATTTGGAACTGCATGAAAATATGTTTTATTTTAGTTTCAAACCATTTCTAAATGTTTTTCCCAATGTCACACATTGGCCCCATTATTTACAGAAAAACAAACTGTCCACATTGTAAACTCTTACAGTACTGGGTTGAACCCCCTTTGCCTCCAGAAAAGCCAGACTTCGTCAGGGAAAGTTGCTCAATCGGTATCAAGGGACTTAAGGCATGCCAGGAAAACATTCCCCACTCCATTAAACCACTGCCACCGGCCTGTAGTGTTGACACCAGGCAGGATGGGGCCATGACTCATACTGCTTACAGAGCGCTCTGCTGCTCACGCTAAACACTGAGCGCCATCAGCTTGACAACAAGAACCGGGATTCGTTGGACCAGGCAATGTTTTTCCACCCCTCTATTGTCCAGTGTTGGTGATCGTGTGGCCGCTGGAGCCACTTCCTCTTGTTCACTTCCTCTGATAGGATTGGAACCTGGTGTGGTCGTCTGCTGCAATAGCCAATCCGTGAAAAGGACCGACGACTTGTGTCCCTGGAAGCCGTTTCTGCACACCACTGTTGCACTGCACCGTTATTTGCCTGTCCGTGGACCACCTTTTAGCTCGCACGATTCTTGCCATTCTCCTTCGACATCTCATCGACAAGCTGTTTTTGGCAACAGGATTGCCACTGACCGGATATTTTTTTTATTATGTTTGTCGCATTCTCAATAAACCCTAGACACTGTCGTGCGTGAAAAGCCCAGGAGGCCATCCGTTTCTGAGAACCGGCGCATTGGAACTGGCACACCTGGCACCCGACAATCATACCACGCTCAGTCGTGTAGGTCACTTGTTTTGTTTTCTAAATTCCAATAAAACAATAACTGAATGCCTCGGTGCCTGCTTTATATAGCAAGCCACGGACACGTGGCTCACTGTCTGTAGGGGCGAACCCTTCTTGTGAACGGGGTGGTGTAAACTGGCCACCGAGTGTGCATTGCAGTGCCATAAATGCCTAGCCTGGGCTCCAGTCTGTTTCTGCCCTCTTGCCAACCCAAACATGTTCAGCTTGTCAATAGAACAGTCAAAATCACAAACATCTGGGACTAAAAAAAACACCCACCTTCTGGCCGGTTTTACAGGTGGCGGGGAGGGGCCAGTGGTAGGCGTGGCCCGCGCCGCACCCCCACATGGCGGTCAGGTTCCCATGGGAACCCTCGGTAAGCAGGTGTTTGAGGTTCGGGATGAGAGCACAGATGGTGCCGTGACTGTGGGCCCAGCGGACCAGCTTAGACAGGTTCTCTGAAGAAGTGTGCAAGCAGTCTTCCATCGTGAGTTGGAGCCGTTTCCCCTATGGAAAAATGTATATTACTTATTCATAATAGAAGTGTGAGTTCAAAGCAAAATCAAATCAAACTTTGTCACACACACCAAATACAATAGGTGTGGACTTTACTATGAAATTCTTACTTAAAGGCCCTTAACAGTGCAGTTTAAGAAGAACACATTTACCAAGTAGACAAATACAAAGTAATAGAATAAGAATAATGAGGTTATATACAGGGAGCACCAGTACAGAGTCAGGGTGTGGGGGTACAGGCTAGTTAAGGTCATCTGTACAGGCTAGTTAAGGTAATCTGTACATGTAGGTGTACAGGCTAGTTAAGGTAATCTGTACATGTAGGGGTACAGGCTAGTTAAGGTAATCTGTACAGGCTAGTTAAGGTAATCTGTACATGTAGGGGTACAGGCTAGTTAAGGTAATCTGTACATGTAGGGGTACAGGCTAGTTAAGGTAATCTGTACATGTAGGGGTACAGGCTAGTTAAGGTAATCTGTACATGTAGGGGTACAGGCTAGTTAAGGTAATCTGTACATGTAGGGGTACAGGCTAGTTAAGGTAATCTGTACATGTAGGGGTACAGGCTAGTTAAGGTAATCTGTACATGTAGGGGTACAGGCTAGTTAAGGTAATCTGTACATGTAGGGGTACAGGCTAGTTAAGGTAATCTGTACATGTAGGGGTACAGGCTAGTTAAGGTAATCTGTACATGTAGGGGTACAGGCTAGTTAAGGTAATCTGTACATGTAGGGGTACAGGCTAGTTAAGGTAATCTGTACAGGCTAGTTAAGGTAATCTGTACAGGCTAGTTAAGGTAATCTGTACATGTAGGTGTACAGGCTAGTTAAGGTAATCTGTACTTAAGGTCATCTGTACATGTAGGTGTACAGGCTAGTTAAGGTAATCTGTACATGTAGGGGTACAGGCTAGTTAAGGTAATCTGTACATGTAGGTGTACACGCTAGTTAAGGTAATCTGTACATGTAGGTGTACAGGCTAGTTAAGGTAATCTGTACATGTAGGTGTACAGGCTAGTTAAGGTAATCTGTACATGTAGGTGTACAGGCTAGTTAAGGTAATCTGTACATGTAGGTGTACAGGCTAGTTAAGGTAATCTGTACATGTAGGTGTACAGGCTAGTTAAGGTAATCTGTACATGTAGGTGTACAGGCTAGTTAAGGTAATCTGTACATGTAGGTGTACAGGCTAGTTAAGGTAATCTGTACATGTAGGTGTACAGGCTAGTTAAGGTAATCTGTACATGTAGGTGTACAGGCTAGTTAAGGTAATCTGTACATGTAGGTGGGAGCAGTGACTATGCATAGGTTACAAACAGCAGTGTAATAAAGGGAGGGGGGAGCGGGGGTGGGGGTCAATATAAATTGTCCGGTTGCGATTCTATGAATTATTCAACAGTCTTATGGGTTTTTTTGGGAGGGGGGGGTAGAAACGGTGAAGGAGCATTTTGGTCCGAGACTCTGCGCTCCAGTACCACTTGCTGAGCTTTCCTCGGACACTGCCTGGATGGCAGGAAGCTTGGTCACCGGTGGTGTATTGGGCCATTCACACCGCCCTCTGTAGCGCCTTACGGGCAGATGCCGAGCAGTAATAGGTCATCTGTCTGGCCCAGCGGCTTTGTGAACATTGACCCGTTTAAAGGTTTTGTTCACATTGGCTACCGAGAGCGTTATTACACAGTCATCCAGCACAGCTGGTGCTCTCGTGCACGCTTCAGGGTTGCTTGCCTCGAAGCGAGCATATAAGGCATTTAGCTCGTCTGGTAGGCTCACGTCACTGGCAGTTTTCTGACGAGCATCAGAGACGGTGTAGTACGATTTAATCTTAGTCCTGTATTGATGCTTTGCCTGTATTGAGGGCATAGCGGGATTTTCTTAAAAGAGTCCGGATTAGTCTCCCGCTCCTTGAAAGCGGCAGCTCTAGCCATTAGCTCGATGAGAATGTTGCCTGTAATCCATGGCTTCTGGTTGGGATATGTACGTACAGTCACTGTGGGGACGACGTCGTCGATGCACATCCGTGTCTTACATTCCTCAATGCCACTGGATGAATCCCAGAACATATTCCAGTCTGTGCTGCAAAAGAGTCCTGTTGTGTAGCATCCGCGTCATCTGATCACTTCCGTATTGAGCAACACGGAAGTCACTGGTACTTCCTGCTTTAGTTTTTGCTTGTAAGCAGGAATCAGAGAGGATAGAATTATGGTCAGATTTCCTAAATGGAGTGCGATGGAGAGCTTTGTATGCATCTCTGTGTGTTGAGTAAAGGTGGTCTAGGATTTTGTTTCTTTTCCCCTGGTTGCACATGTGACATGCCGGTAAAATTTTAACTGATTTAAGTTTGCCTGCCTTAAAGTCCCTGGCCACTAGGAGTGCCACTTCTGAGTGAGCATTTTCTTCTTTGCTTATGGCCTTATAGAGTTGGTTGAGAGCGGTATTAGTGCCAGTATCGTTCTGTGGTGGTAAATAGATGGCTACGAATAATATAGATGAGAACTCTCTTGGTAGACAGTGTGGTCTACAGCTTATCATTAACTATTCAGGGGCCAAATGGGATCTAGTCATTCTGCATAAACACCCGCTCCCTTGGCAGGGCTAAATGGGATCTAGTAATTCTGCATTAATGCCCACTCCCCTGTCAGGGCCAAATGGGATCTAGTAATTCTGCATTAACACCCGCTCCCTTGGCAGGGCTAAATGGGATCTAGTAATTCTGCATTAACGCCCACTCCCCTGTCAGGGCCAAATGGGATCTAGTAATTCTGCATTAACGCCCACTCCCTTGTCAGGGCCAAATGGGATCTAGTAATTCTGCATTAACGCCCACTCCCCTGTCAGGGCCAAATGGGATCTAGTAATTCTGCATTAACACCCGCTCCCTTGTCAGGGCCAAATGGGATCTAGTCATTCTGCATTAACACCCACTCCCTTGGCAGGGCTAAATGGGATCAAGTCATTCTGCATTAACACCCACTCCCTTGGCAGGGCTAAATGGGATCAAGTCATTCTGCATTAACACCCACTCCCTTGGCAGGGCTAAATGGGATCTAGTCATTCTGCATTAACGCCCGCTCCCTTGGCAGGGCTAAATGGGATCTAGTCATTCTGCATTAACACCCACTCCCTTGGCAGGGCTAAATGGGATCTAGTCATTCTGCATTAACACCCACTCCCTTGGCAGGGCTAAATGGGATCTAGTCATTCTGCATTAACACCCATGGGATCTAGTCATTCTGCATTAACGCCTAAATGGGATCTAGTCATTCTGCATTAACGCCCGCTCCCTTGGCAGGGCTAAATGGGATCTAGTCATTCTGCATTAACACCCACTCCCTTGGCAGGGCCAAATGGGATCTAGTCATTCTGCATTAACACCCGCTCCCTTGGCAGGGCTAAATGGGATCTAGTCATTCTGCATTAACGCCCGCTCCCTTGGCAGGGCTAAATGGGATCTAGTCATTCTGCTTTAACACCCACTCCCTTGGCAGGGCCAAATGGGATCTAGTCATTCTGCATTAACACCCGCTCCCTTGGCAGGGCTAAATGGGATCTAGTCATTCTGCATTAACGCCCGCTCCCTTGGCAGGGCTAAATGGGATCTAGTCATTCTGCTTTAACACCCACTCCCTTGGCAGGGCCAAATGGGATCTAGTCATTCTGCATTAACACCCGCTCCCTTGGCAGGGCTAAATGGGATCTAGTCATTCTGCATTAACACCAGCTCCCTTGGCAGGGCTAAATGGGATCTAGTCATTCTGCATTAACACCCACTCCCTTGGCAGGGCTAAATGGGATCTAGTCATTCTGCATTAACACCCACTCCCTTGGCAGGGCTAAATGGGATCTAGTCATTCTGCATTAACACCCACTCCCTTGGCAGGGCTAAATGGGATCTAGTCATTCTGCATTAACACCCACTCCCTTGGCAGGGCTAAATGGGATCTAGTCATTCTGCATTAACACCCACTCCCAGCATAAGACAGCTAAAAATCATACAGCCTGGCCGGGCATTCACTACACAACCTTAACATGAAGTCCCTACATTTTTGCCATCTCAAGACAAATATTCATGATCTGGCTGAAATCCTATGAACTTGGGCTAGGATCATTACATCGAGACTCGCATAGTTTCAGCAGGTCAAGGACGCACCAATGATGGCTGTTCTGTTCTCCTGACCATTTTCTGACACGTCCTAAATGTTGGGTTTGCATTTTATAGTATGAGCAGTGCTACAGCATGATTGGCCAAGGGCTGCTCCCAATAGCCATTGAGCATTCAGCATGTGAGACGAAAACAATGGGCGGATTCAATTATGTTGAGCCCGGGCTGATGCCTGTCACATCTGGCGAGGCAATGTCCTTCTCAAATGGCACAGCTCGGTCATTTTGTCAACAAGGCAGCATGGTGCATCGTCCATAAACATACATATCTTTTCCATAAAATACATATTTTAACATTTTCTAATTTAGTTCTCATTGGGAAGGAAGAAAAATACGTTTTATCAAAAGCAATCCCTTTTGCAAGAGAAACCACAGAATCCTTGGTACTTACGTAAAACCTCCACTCACCCGAGGCAACAGGCAAAGCAAAACGAACCAATATTACATCAGTGTCCTACATTACATGATAGAAATAAAAAAATATATAGCGACATGAAATTAAGACCATATTCTGCGCCTCAATACTTTAAAAAAAATGTTTCTGCACCTATTTGTTTTCTTCCTACGACAACCGAGAAAAGCAGGACAGGATCAACTAGGGACTCATTGTGTAACCACCCTCGTCCTGTGGTTTTAGGATGGATGGGGAGAAAGATTTGGGGACAAGGACATCGGGAAATGGGAGTTGTTAGGATTTCAGAAGTCGTGTAGTGTATACCGAGCATAAGACAACTAAGGCAAAGAACGGCCTACTGTTACAATTACTAGATATTTAGCAACACAGATCAAATATTGTTAATAGCCCATATCGTTATCAGTGGCTAACGCATTGATATGATGTTAATTCTGGGCTGGCTAGTAAATTCAACCATTCTTCATATCGCTATCTAGCTTGCTAATTATCGAGCTGGGCCCGCGGCTAACATAACACACCCGAGCTCGCCAGTTACCTTGCTAACTATTCAGCTATTTCAAATCAAACAGCAGCCCGACCACGAAGCTGGCTTTGGTCTACGGCTAACATAACACACCCGAGCTCGCCAGTTACCTTGCTAACTATTCAGCTATTTCAAATCAAACAGCAGCCCGACCACGAAGCTGGCTTTGGTCTACGGCTAACATAACACACCCGAGCTCGCCAGTTACCTTGCTAACTATTCAGCTATTTCAAATCAAACAGCAGCCCGACCATGAAGCTGGCTTTGGTCTACGGCTAACTAGCTAGCTAGCTACGGTCGTTAGCGTGATCCGACTCATAGAACAAAGAGACGCCTATATCTCTCTGTTATTGTCAATAAACACTTACCTTTACACCGGAGACTCTTCATATAGCTATTTCTTCTAATATAAAAAGAAAGAGTTGTTTGGGATGATTATAAGTAACAAGCAGCGGTCAAAGCAAGCGATAGACCACTCCGACTAGCTGGATAGTGGGAGATATTTTCTTCTTCTTCTCCAAAACATAGAAATAAAAACGAGGCCTTACCGGAAATACGTCATTTCGGATGTGTAGCTACGTCATCGTGTTGTTATGAGAGATGAAAATGATCATCTTATTCAAAATAAATACAAATACAGGACAATTTGTAACATGTACAAAACCTTGTGGGAGGATGAGAAAACTGAGGACAACGTATGGGTTGATGTTAGGCTCATTGTATATTTATATTAACAAAACTGGAAAGTTTTTTTTTTTTTAATCTTAAAAACATGTTTACATTCATTAAATCAATAGGGGGGATTCAAAAATTACTCACACTAGCTGCTTTTTAATTTTATTTCTAGAAAATGTAGATGAGTTTAGACTGTTGATAAGAACCCTCCACCGGTAATGTTATCAACTTTACCCACACATAAATCTGGTTAATGTACAGTGCATCCTCATTTTATTGCGTTACAGCCTTATTCTAAAATTGTATTAAACCGTTTTTTCCTCATGAATCTATCTACACAAAATACCCCATAATGGCAAAGCAAAAACAGGTCTTTAGAATTTTTTGCAAATGTATGGGGAAAAAAAAACATATCACATTTAGTATTTAGTATGATAAAATGTATGCTCTCACTACTGCAAGTCTCTATTATTTTTTGTATTTTTATACCTTTATTTAACCAGGCAAGTCAGTTAAGAACAAATTCTTATTTTCAATGACGGCCTGGGAACAGTGGGTTAACTGCCTGTTCAGGGGCAGAACGACAGATTTTTACCTTGTCAGCTCGGGGGTTTGAACTTGCAACCTTCCGGTTACTAGTCCAACGCTCTAACCACTAGGCTTATCTATGGATAAAAGTGTCTGCTAATTGACAAATGTAAATGTATCACAAACTCAGTACTTTGTTGAAGCATCTTTGGCAGAGATTACAGCCTCGAGTCTTCTAGGGTATGATGCTACAAGCTTGGCACACCTGTATTTGGGGAGTTTCGCCCATTCTTCTCTGCAGATCCTCCCAAGCTCTGTCTGGTTGGATGGGGAGTTGCTGTATAGATATATTTGCACATACGGGCATTTCCGCATAGTACATTTTACTGACACAAAAAGATCCCAAAAAGATCTGTTCGACATTTATAAAATTGTCCCGACACTTCCTATTTCTTCAGCTGTTGTGATTTTTATTATGCTTGTAACGCCAGGGTAGTGGGTTCGATCCCCGGGACCACCCATACGTAGAATGTATGCACACATGACTGTAAGTCGCTTTGGATAAAAGCGTCTGCTAAATGGCATATATTATTATTATTATTATTATTATGGCATGACTTTACTGTGGTATGGTGGGCGGGATCTCAAAGGTAAAGGTGTTGTCCCTTCTGTTGTAAGATTTTTAAAAGTCATAGCAAACATTACCTCCCTCAGGGGCCAATTGCTCTGGACCTATGTGAGCATAACAAAACAGAACTAATCTGATCATGTATCAGACTACAAGTCAAGATTCACTGAGATTCTACACATCTACAACCACACTACCCAGGTCTCCCTGAAGCTGAACCGTCACAAGGCATGGCAGATGAGGTCGTTAGTGACAACGGGCCCTGAATTCTTGAGTTCCGAGTTCCAAGAAATGGCAAAGCAGATTGACTTTAAGCACATTACCTCCCTCAGAGTAACACATTACCTCCCTCGGAGTAACACATTACCTCCCTCGGAGTAACACATTACCTCCCTCGGAGTAACACGTTACCTCCCTCGGAGTAACACGTTACCTCCCTCGGGGTAACACGTTACCTCCCTCAGGGTAACACTTTACCTCCCTCAGGGTAACACGTTTACCTCCCTCAGGGTAACACTTTACCTCCCTCAGGGTAACACATTACCTCCCTCAGAGTAACACATTACCTCCCTCAGAGTAACACATTACCTCCCTCAGGGTAACACATTACCTCCCTCAGGGTAACACATTACCTCCCTCAGGGTAACACATTACCTCCCTCAGAGTAACACATTACCTCCCTCAGAGTAACACATTACCTCCCTCAGGGTAACACATTACCTCCCTCAGAGTAACACTTTACCTCCCTCAGAGTAACACTTTACCTCCCTCAGAGTAACACATTACCTCCCTCAGAGTAACACATTACCTCCCTCAGAGTAACACATTACCTCCCTCAGAGTAACACATTACCTCCCTCAGGGTAACACATTACCTCCCTCAGAGTAACACATTACCTCCCTCAGGGTAACAGACACGTGTAAAAGAGCACTGCGAAGAGGATTCTGAAGCAGAAAGACCCACTGGGCGCTTGTTGACGCTCTAGTCAGACGCTTGTTGACGCTCTAGTCAGACGCTTGTTGACGCTCAAGTCAGTCAGACACTTGTTGACGCTCTAGTCAGACAGACGCTTGTTGACGCTCTAGTCAGACGCTTGTTGACGCTCTAGTCAGACACTTGTTGACGCTCTAGTCAGTCAGACGCTTGTTGACGCTCTAGTCAGACACTTGTTGACGCTCTAGTCAGTCAGACGCTTGTTGACGCTCTAGTCAGACGCTTGTTGACGCTCTAGTCAGACGCTTGTTGACGCTCTAGTCAGACGCTTGTTGACGCTCTAGTCAGTCAGACGCTTGTTGACGCTCTAGTCAGACACTTGTTGACGCTCTAGTCAGTCAGACGCTTGTTGACGCTCTAGTCAGACGCTTGTTGACGCTCTAGTCAGACGCTTGTTGACGCTCAAGTCAGACGCTTGTTGACGCTCTAGTCAGTCAGACGCTTGTTGACGCTCTAGTCAGACACTTGTTGACGCTCTAGTCAGACGCTTGTTGACGCTCTAGTCAGACGCTTGTTGACGCTCTAGTCAGACGCTTGTTGACGCTCTAGTCAGACGCTTGTTGACGCTCTAGTCAGACGCTTGTTGACGCTCTAGTCAGTCAGACGCTTGTTGACGCTCTAGTCAGACAGACGCTTGTTGACGCTCTAGTCAGACGCTTGTTGACGCTCTAGTCAGACGCTTGTTGACGCTCTAGTCAGACAGACGCTTGTTGACGCTCTAGTCAGACAAACGCTTGTTGACGCTCTAGTCAGTCAGACGCTTGTTGACGCTCTAGTCAGACGCTTGTTGACACTCTAGTCAGTCAGACACTTGTTGACGCTCTAGTCAGTCAGACGCTTGTTGACGCTCTAGTCAGACGCTTGTTGACGCTCTAGTCAGATGCTTGTTGACGCTCTAGTCAGTCAGACGCGCTTGTCAGACGCTGACGCTCTAGTCAGACGCTTGTTGACGCTCTAGTCAGACACTTGTTGACGCTCTAGTCAGACAGACACTTGTTGACGCTCTAGTCAGTCAGACGCTTGTTGACGCTCTAGTCAGACGCTTGTTGACGCTCTAGTCAGATGCTTGTTGACGCTCTAGTCAGTCAGACGCTTGTTGACGCTCTAGTCAGTCAGACGCTTGTTGACGCTCTAGTCAGTTGTTGACGCAGTCAGACGCTTGTTGACGCTCTAGTCAGACGCTTGTTGATGCTCTAGTCAGTCAGCTTGTTGACGCTCTAGTCAGTCAGACGCTTGTTGACGCTCTAGTCAGATGCTTGTTGACGCTCTAGTCAGACGCTTGTTGACGCTCTAGTCAGACACTTGTTGACGCTCTAGTCAGTCAGACGCTTGATGACGCTCTAGTCAGTCAGACGCTTGTTGACGCTCTAGTCAGACGCTTGTTGACGCTCTAGTCAGACGCTTGTTGACGCTCTAGTCAGATGCTTGTTGACGCTCTAGTCAGACAGATGCTTGTTGACGCTCTAGTCAGTCAGACGCTTGTTGACGCTCTAGTCAGTCAGACGCTTGTTGACGCTCTAGTCAGAGACGCTTGTTGACACTCTAGTCAGACGCTTGTTGACGCTCTAGTCAGTCAGACGCTTGTTGACGCTCTAGTCAGACGCTTGTTGACGCTCTAGTCAGACGCTTGTTGACGCTCTAGTCAGACGACGCTTGTTGACGCTCTAGTCAGACGCTTGTTGACGCTCTAGTCAGACGCTTGTTGACTCTAGTCTGTCAGACGCTTGTAGTCAGTCAGACACTTGTTGACGCTCTAGTCAGTCAGACGCTTGTTGACGCTCTAGTCAGTCAGACGCTTGTTGACGCTCTAGTCAGACAGACGCTTGTTGACGCTCTAGTCAGATGCTTGTTGACGCTCTAGTCAGACAGACGCTTGTTGACGCTCTAGTCAGACAGACGCTTGTTGACGCTCTAGTCAGATGCTTGTTGACGCTCTAGTCAGATGCTTGTTGACGCTCTAGTCAGACGCTTGTTGACGCTCTAGTCAGACGCTTGTTGACGCTCTAGTCAGACAGACGCTTGTTGACGCTCTAGTCAGACAGACGCTTGTTGACGCTCTAGTCAGACACGCGCGAACTGTTTCGATTAAATGATTGAATAACATGTATGTGTACATTTATTTTGCAACACGAGCGGTGCGGTAAACATGTTAGGCTACACCAAATGTAGACAACAGGAGTGGAGAGATATGATTTATTTATTTCAGCATCTTGAGAGAATGTGAATGGGCAGTTTCCATCTGTAGAGGTGCTATGTATCTGTATAGGGGTCATCTGTCTTGTAAGGATCCGTTACCTTTACCATCGGTCCTATTAGTCAACGTACAATCAATCTATTGTAAAATAGACTAACTACAAGAACGTATATCCTACCAACGGGACATTAAAAACTGTAATATCTTATGTTTCACCGAATCGTGGCTGAACAATGACATGACTACCATACAGCTGGTGGGTTTTAAACTTTTTCAGCAGCATAGAACAGCAGCCTCTGTTATTAAGACAAGGGGCGGCGGCTAATGCATATTTGTGAACAACAGCTGGTGCACGAAATGACGGCCACACAGCGTTACTAATGACAGCCACACTGCGTTACTAATGACAGCCACACCGCGTTACTAATGACAGCCACACAGCCACACCGCGTTACTAATGACACTAACACAGCCACACAGCGTTACTAATGACACTAACACAGCCACACAGCGTTACTAATGACAGTAACACAGCCACACAGCGTTACTAATGACAGTAACACAGCCACACAGCGTTACTAATGACAGCCACACAGCCACACAGCGTTACTAATGACAGCAACACAGCATTACTAATGACAGCCACACAGTTACTAATTACAGCCACACCGCGTTACTAATGACAGCCACACCGCGTTACTAATGACAGCCACACAGCGTTACTAATGACAGCCACACAGCGTTACTAATGACAGCCACACAGCGTTACTAATGACAGCCACACAGACAGACAGCCACACAGCGTTACTAATGACAGCCACACAGCACACATGACTTACTTTGGATAAAAGCGTCTGATAAATGGCAGCCACACAGCGTTACTAATGACAGCCACACAGCGTTACTAATGACAGCCACACAGCGTTACTAATGACAGCCACACCGCGTTACTAATGACAGCCACACAGCGTTACTAATGACAGCCACACAGCGTTACTAATGACAGCCACACAGCGTTACTAATGACAGCCACACAGCGTTACTAATGACAGCCACACAGCGTTACTAATGACAGCCACACAGCGTTACTAATGACAGCCACACAGCGTTACTAATGACAGCCACACAGCGTTACTAATGACAGCCACACAGCGTTATGACAGCCACACTAATGACAGCCACACAGCGTTACTAATGACAGCCACACAGCGTTACTAATGACAGCCACACAGCGTTACTAATGACAGCCACACAGCGTTACTAATGACAGCCACACAGCGTTACTAATGACAGCCACACAGCGTTACTAATGACAGCCACACAGCGTTACTAATGACAGCCACACAGCGTTACTAATGACAGCCACACAGCGTTACTAATGACAGCCACACAGCGTTACTAATGACAGCCACACAGTGTTACTAATGACAGCCACACAGTGTTACTAATGACAGCCACACAGCCACACCGCGTTACTAATGACAATATACTCAACAAATCAAAATCAAATCAAATTTTATTTGTCACATACACATGGTTAGCAGATGTTAATGCGAGTGTAGCGAAATGCTTGTGCTTCTAGTTCCGACAATGCGGTAATAACCAACAAGTAATCTAGCTAACAATTCCAAAACTACTACTACTACTTGATACAAGTGTAAGGGGATAAAGAATATGTACATAAAGATATATGAATGAGTGATGGTACAGAGCAGCATAGGCAAGATACAGTAGATGGTATTGAGTGCAGTATATACATATGAGATGAGTATGTAAACAAAGTGGCATAGTTAAAGTTGCAGTAGATGATATAGAGTACAGTATATACGTATACATATGAGATGAATAATGTAGGGTATGTAAACATTATATTAGATAGTATTGTTTAAAGTGGCTAGTGATATATTTTACATCATTTCCCATCATTAAAGTGGCTGGAGTTGAGTCAGTGTGTTGGCAGCAGCCACTCAATGTCAGTGGTGGCTGTTTAACAGTCTGATGGCCTTGAGATAGAACGCACCCTTGTGGGGCCCTAAGTGTTGAGGATCAGCGGGGTGGAGATGTTGTTGCCTACCCTCACCACCTGAGGGCGGCCCGTCAGGAAGTCCAGTACCCAGTTGCACAGGGCGGGGTCGAGACCCAGGGTCTCGAGCTTGATGACGAGCTTGGAGGGCACTATGGTGTTAAATGCCGAGCTGTAGTCGATGAACAGCATTCTCACATAGGTATTCCTCTTGTCCAGATGTGTTGGGGCAGTGTGCAGTGTGGTTGAGATTGCATCGTCTTTGGACCTATTTGGGCAGTAAGCAAATTGGAGTGGGTCTTGGGTATCAGATAGTGTGGAGGTGATATGGTCCTTGACTAGTCTCTCAAAGCACTTCATGATGACGGAAGTGAGTGCTACGGGGCGGTAGTCGTTTAGCTCAGTTACCTTAGCTTAGGGAACATGAACAATGGTGGCCCTCTTGAAGCATGTGGGAACAACAGACTGGAATAGGGATTGATTGAATATGTCCGTAAACACACCGGCCAGCTGGTCTGCGCATGCTCTGAGGGCGCGGCTGGGGATGCCGTCTGGGCCCGCAGCCTTGCGAGGGTTAACACGTTTAAATGTTTTCCTCACGTCGGCTGCAGTGAAGGAGAGTCCATATGTTTTAGTTGCTGGCCGTGTCAGTGGCACTGTATTGTCCTCAAAGCGGGCAAAAAAGTTATTTAGTCTGCCTGGGAGCAAGACATCCTGGTCCGTGACGGTGCTGGTTCTCTTTTTGTAATCCGTGATTGACTGTAGACCATGTCACATACCTCTTGTGTCTGAGCCGTTGAATTGAGATTCTACTTTGTCTCTATACTGACGCTTAGCTCGTTTGACTGCCTTGCGGAGGGAATAGCTGCACTGTTTGTATTCGGTCATGTTTCCAGTCACCTTGCCCTGATTAAAAGCAGTGGTTCGCGCTTTCAGTTTGACCCGAATGCTGCCATCAATCCACGGTTTCTGGTTTGGGATTGTTTTAATCGTTGCTATGGGAACGACATCTTCAACGCATGTTCTAATGAACTCGCACACCGAATCAGCGTATTCGTCAATTTTGTCTGACGCAATACAGAACATATCCCAGTCCACATGATGGAATCAGTCTTGGAGTGTGGAATCAGATTGGTTGACCAGCGTTGGACAGACCTCAGCGCGGGAGCTTCTTGTTTTAGTTTCTGTTTGTAGGCAGGGATCAACAAAATAGAGTCGTGGTCAGCTTTTCCAAAAGGGGGGCGGGGCAGGGCCTTATATGCGTCGCGGAAGTTAGAATAGTAATGATCCAAGGTTTTTCCAGCCCTGGTTGCGCAATCGATATGCTGATAAAATTTAGGGAGTCTTGTTTTCAGATTAGCCTTGTTAAAATCCCCAGCTACAATGAATGCAGCCTCCGGATATATGGATTCCAGTTTGCAAAGAGTCAAATAAAGTTCGTTCAGAGCCATCGATGTGTCTGCTTGGGGGGGAATATATACGGCTGTGATTATAATCGAAGAGAATTCCCTTGGTAGATAATGCGGTCGACATTTGATTGTGAGGAATTCTAAATCAGGTGAACAGAAGGACTTGAGTTCCTGTATGTTGTTTTGGCCACACCACGTCACGTTAACCATAAAGCATACGCTCCCGCCCCTCTTCTTACCAGAAAGATGTTTGTTTCTGTCTGCGCGATGCGTGGAGAAACCAGCTGGCTGCACCGTCTCCGATAGCGTCTCTCCAGTGAGCCATGTTTCCATGAAGCAAAGAACGTTACAGTCTCTGATGTCCCTCTGGAATGCTACCCTTGCTCGGATTTCATCAACCTTGTTGTCAAGAGACTGGACATTGGCGAGGAGAATGCTAGGGAGTGGTGCACGATGTGCCCGTCTCCGGAGTCTGACCAGAAGACCGCTTTGTTTTCCCCTTTTTCAAAGTTGTTTTTTGGGGTCGCCGGCTGGGATCCATTCCGTTGTCCTAGGTGAAAGGCAGAACACAGGGTCCGCTTCGCGAAAGTCATATTCTTGGTCGTACTGATGGTGAGTTGACGTGATCTTATGTTCAGTAGTTCTTCTCGACTGTATGTAATGAAACCTAAGATGACCTGGGGTACCAATGTAAGAAAAAACACGAAAAAAAAAACAAAAAACTGCATAGTTTCCTAGGAACGCGAAGCGAGGCGGCCATCTCTGTCAGCGCCGGGAGTAAAGTACTGTGAAGAGAGCACCACAACATGTATTACTGAGAGTAGTGAAATATTGATTTGAAAAGCAGTTGATTTGAAAAGCATGATTTTTGTGGATTAGATCAGCACTAGGCTGGTCCCAGATCTGTTTGGATTAGATCAGCACTAGGCTGGTCCCAGATCTGTTTGGATTAGATCAGCACTAGGCTGGTCCCAGATCTGTTTGGATTAGATCAGCACTAGGCTGGTCCCAGATCTGTTTGGATTAGATGAGCACTAGGCTGGTCCCAGATCTGTTTGGATTAGATGAGCACGAGGCTGGTCCCAGATCTGTTTGGATTAGATCAGCACTAGGCTGGTCCCAGATCTGTTTGGATTAGATCAGCACTAGGCTGGTCCCAGATCTGTTTGGATTAGATCAGCACAAGGCTGGTCCCAGATCTGTTTGGATTAGATGAGCACTAGGCTGGTCCCAGATCTGTTTGGATTAGATCAGCACTAGGCTGGTCCCAGATCTGTTTGGATTAGATGAGCACAAGGCTGGTCCCAGATCTGTTTGGATTAGATGAGCACAAGGCTGGTCCCAGATCTGTTTGGATTAGATGAGCACGAGGCTGGTCCCAGATCTGTTTGGATTAGATCAGCACTAGGCTGGTCCCAGATCTGTTTGGATTAGATCAGCACTAGGCTGGTCCCAGATCTGTTTGGATTAGATCAGCACAAGGCTGGTCCCAGATCTGTTTGGATTAGATCAGCACTAGGCTGGTCCCAGATCTGTTTGGATTAGATCAGCACAAGGCTGGTCCCAGATCTGTTTGGATTAGATCAGCACTAGGCTGGTCCCAGATCTGTTTGGATTAGATCAGCACTAGGCTGGTCCCAGATCTGTTTGGATTAGATGAGCACTAGGCTGGTCCCAGATCTGTTTGGATTAGATCAGCACTAGGCTGGTCCCAGATCTGTTTGGATTATATTAGCACAAGGCTGGTCCCAGATCTGTTTGGATTAGATGAGCACTAGGCTGGTCCCAGATCTGTTTGGATTAGATGAGCACGAGGCTGGTCCCAGATCTGTTTGGATTAGATGAGCACAAGGCTGGTCCCAGATCTGTTTGGATTAGATCAGCACAAGGCTGGTCCCAGATCTGTTTGTGCGGTCTTGACAATTCCTATGACAATAAGAGTCTGGAGCCAGGGTATATGAGCACTCCTAGATAGCAAACAGCTGTCTTGGCCAATCACTGACCTGCAAACATGTTGGTGAAGTCAGCACTGTCCATGGTTATGACCACGTCAGCTTTGACTGGGGGGGGTGTTCTCCGCTACCTGCACTGCCCCATGAACCACACTCTTGCATGCTCACTTAGAACGTGGGGACATCAACAGAACACACAGGACAATGTAATACTACTGAAGTCTAGTCATACTGCCAAGGTTCAGTTTATTGTCATGAATAGAAAACTATTGACCCTGCAGTCAATCAACACAAAACATGAATGACTTGTGGAGTTGCCTGCATTCTCCAACAAATGTAACTGAAGCACAGATTAGGTAGCACCGAGGAAGCCTGGGGTCGTCGCAATATACACCAAATGTAACTGAAGCACAGATTAGGTAGCACCGAGGAAGCCTGGGGTCGTTGCAATATACACCAAATGTAATGGAAGCAGATTAGGTAGCACCGAGGAAGCCTGGGGTCATTGTGAGAAGGACGCGTTGGTCCGTAGGAAGAGGGCTCCTGAGGGTAGATACTCAGGCCTATCAGGGAGACGAGTAGACTAGGTTGAAGCCTGGGGTCGTTGCAACATACAGTGTTCAGACCCCTTGACGTTTTCCACATTATGTTACGTTACAGCCTTATACTAAAATGTATTAAAATTTTGTTTTTTCTACATATATCTACACAAAACTACGTAATCACAAAACAAAGACAGGTTTTGAGACATTTTTGCTTAAGTATACTTTTTTTAATTTTTTAAAGAGCTCTACTCAGTACTTTGTTGAATCAACGTTGGCAGCGATTACAGCCTTGAGTCTTCTTGGGTATGACGCTACAAGCTTACCTGTATTTGGGGAGTTTCTCCCATTCTTCTCTGCAGATCCTCTCAAGCTCTGTCAGGTTGGATGGGGAGCGTCGCTGCACAGCTATTTTCAGGTCTCTCCAGAGATATTTGGCTTTGCAAATCCACTGTGTTCTTGGGGACCTTCAATGCTGCAGAAATGTTTTGTTGCCCTTCCCCAGATCTGTGCCTCTACGGACAATTCCTTCGACCTCATCGCTTGGTTTTGCTATGACCTGAACTGTCAACTGTGGGACCTTATATAGACAGGTGTGTGCCTTTTCAAATCATGTCCAATCAATTGAATTTACCACAGGTGGACTCCAATCAAGTTGTAGAAACATCTCAAGGATGATCAATGGAAACAGAATGAACCTGAGCTCAATTTCGAGTCTCATAGCAAAGGTTCTGAATACTTATGTAATTTTTTAATTTGTAATGTATTTGCAAAACTTTCTAAAATCCTATTTTCGCTTTGTCATTATGGGCTATTGTGATGTCATTATGGGCTATTGTGATGTCATTATGGGGTATTGTGATGTCATTATGGGCGATTGTGATGTCATTATGGGCGATTGTGATGTCTTATGGGGTATTGTGATGTCATTATGGGGTATTGTGATGTCATTATGGGCGATTGTGATGTCATTATGGGCGATTGTGATGTCTTATGGGGTATTGTGTGTAAATTAATGAGGACATTTAAAATAAATCTATTTTAGAATAAGGCGTAACAAAATGTGGCAAACGCGAAGGGGTCTGAATACTGTCCCGAACGCACTGACGTGCGCACAGTCAGCTGACTGCCCTGTATAACATGGGTAATCAGCTGACGGCCCTGTATCAGCTGACGGTCCTGTATATCATGGGTAATCAGCTGACGGCCCTGTATAACATGGGTAATCAGCTGACGGCCCTGTATATCATGGGTAATCAGCTGACGGTCCTGTATATCATGGGTAATCAGCTGACGGCCCTGTATGACATGGGTAATCAGCTGACGGCCCTGTATATCATGCCCCTGTATAACATGGGTAATCAGCTGACGGCCCTGTATAACATGGGTAATCAGCTGACGGCCCTGTATATCATGGGTAATCAGCTGACGGCCCTGTATCATGGGTAATCAGCTGACGGCCCTGTATAACATGGGTAATCAGCTGACGGCCCTGTATAACATGGGTAATCAGCTGACGGCCCTGTATAACATGGGTAATCAGCTGACGGCCCTGTATAACATGGGTAATCAGCTGACGGCCCTGTATATGGGTAATCAGCTGATGGCCCTGTATAACATGGGTAATCAGCTGACGGCCCTGTATAACATGGGTAATCAGCTGACGGCCCTGTATCAGCTGTATAACATGGGTAATCAGCTGACGGCCCTGTATCAGCTGACATGGGTAATCAGCTGACGGCCCTGTATATCATGGGTAATCAGCTGACGGCCCTGTATAACATGGGTAATCAGCTGACGGCCCTGTATAACATGGGTAATCAGCTGACGGCCCTGTATAACATGGGTAATCAGCTGACGGCCCTGTATATCATGGGTAATCAGCTGACGGCCCTGTATAACATGGGTAATCAGCTGACGGCCCTGTATAACATGGGTAATCAGCTGTATAACATGCCCTGTATATCATGGGTAATCAGCTGACGGCCCTGTATAACATGGGTAATCAGCTGACGCCCTGTATAACATGGGTAATCAGCTGACGGCCCTGTATAACATGGGTAATCAGCTGACGGCCCTGTATATCATGGGTAATCAGCTGACTGCCCTGTATAACATGGGTAATCAGCTGACGGCCTGTATAACATGGGTAATCAGCTGACGGTCCTGTATATCATGGGTAATCAGCTGACGGCCCTGTATAACATGGGTAATCAGCTGACGGCCCTGTATAACATGGGTAATCAGCTGACGGCCCTGTATATCATGGGCCCTGTAATCAGCTGACGGCCCTGTATAACATGGGTAATCAGCTGACGGCCCTGTATCAGCTGACGGTCCTGTATATCATGGGTAATCAGCTGACGGCCCTGTATAACATGGGTAATCAGCTGACGGCCCTGTATAACATGGGTAATCAGCTGACGGCCCTGTATAACATGGGTAATCAGCTGACGGTCCTGTATATCATGGGTAATCAGCTGACGGCCCTGTATAACATGGGTAATCAGCTGACGGCCCTGTATATCATGGGTAATCAGCTGACGGCCCTGTATAACATGGGTAATCAGCTGACGGCCCTGTATAACATGGGTAATCAGCTGACGGCCCTGTATAACATGGGTAATCAGCTGACGGCCCTGTATCAGCTGACGGCCCTGTATATCATGGGTAATCAGCTGACGGTCCTGTATAACATGGGTAATCAGCTGACGGCCCTGTATACATGGGTAATCAGCTGACGGCCCTGTATAACATGGGTAATCAGCTGACGGTCCTGTATAACATGGGTAATCAGCTGACGGCCCTGTATAACATGGGTAATCAGCTGACGGTCCTGTATAATAACATGGGTAATCAGCTGACGGCCCTGTATATCATGGGTAATCAGCTGACGGCCCTGTATAACATGGGTAATCAGCTGACGGCCCTGTATAACATGGGTAATCAGCTGACGGCCCTGTATAACATGGGTAATCAGCTGACTGCCCTGTATAACATGGGTAATCAGCTGACGGCCCTGTATATCATGGGTAATCAGCTGACGGCCCTGTATAACATGGGTAATCAGCTGACGGTCCCTGTATAACATGGGTAATCAGCTGACGGCCCTGTATAACATGGGTAATCAGCTGACGGCCCTGTATATCATGGGTAATCAGCTGGGTACGGCCCTGTATAACATGGGTAATCAGCTGACTGCCCTGTATAAATCAGCTGGGTAATCAGCTGACGGTCCTGTATAACATGGGTAATCAGCTGACGGCCCTGTATAACATGGGTAATCAGCTGACGGTCCTGTATAACATGGGTAATCAGCTGACGGCCCTGTATAACATGGGTAATCAGCTGACGGTCCTGTATAACATGGGTAATCAGCTGACGGCCCTGTATCATGGGTAATCAGCTGACGGCCCTGTATAACATGGGTAATCAGCTGACGGCCCTGTATAACATGGGTAATCAGCTGACGGCCCTGTATAACATGGGTAATCAGCCCCCTGTATAACATGGGTAATCAGCTGACGGCCTTGTATAACATGGGTAATCAGCTGACGGCCCTGTATAACATGGGTAATCAGCTGACGGCCCTGTATAACATGGGTAATCAGCTGACGGCCCTGTATAACATGGCCCTGTATAACATGGGTAATCAGCTGACGGCCCTGTATAACATGGGTAATCAGCTGACGGCCCTGTATAACATGGGTAATCAGCTGACGGCCCTGTATAACAGGGTAATCAGCTGACGGTCCTGTATAACATGGGTAATCAGCTGACGGCCCTGTATAACATGGGTAATCAGCTGACGGTCCCTGTATAACATGGGTAATCAGCTGACGGTCCTGTATATCATGGGTAATCAGCTGACCCTGTATCAGCTGACGGCCCTGTATCAGCTGATGGGTATCAGCTGACGGTCCTGTATCATGCTGACGGCCCTGTATAACATGGGTAATCAGCCCTGTTCAGCACGGTTTTATAACATGGGTAATCAGCTGACGGTGCTGTATATCATGGGTAATCCTGTAATCATGGGTAATCAGCTGACGGTGCTGTATAACTGAGCTAATCAGCTGACCCCTGGCTATATCAGCTGACCTTCTCCCATATATGGGTAATCAGCTGAAACGGCCCTGGACATCATGGGTAATCAGCTGGGGACCTGTATAACTGCAGGTTTTAATCAGCTGACGTAGTCCTGTATAACAATGGTTTTCAGGGTAATCCCAGCTCTCTTCAGGTCCTGTATATCATGGGTACCAGGTACGCCCTGTAGTTCTGGCGGCCCTGTATGGGTATCATGATGCCCCTGTATATCATGGGTAATCAGCTGCACGGTCCTGTGCTTGCCTATAATCCCAGAATGGGTAATCAGCTATCCCTGATGCTGGGTAATCAGCTCTCTGGTCCCTGTATATCATGGGTAATCAGCTGTCTTTTATACAGGTAACCCTGTAAACATGGGTAATCAGCTGACGGAACAGGAGGGCTTCTGTAAAGAAAAACTAATCAGGTCTGAGAGAGACGGAGCTGATCAAATCAGCTGACATGCAATTACCATGTATTTTCTGGATTTTGTTTTAGAACATGGGTAATCACGCTGAAGGTACCTGTAAAAGCTTACAGACCTCTACATGGGTAATCAGCTGGCGTGTATAAATATGTAATCAGCTGATCTGTGTGTGTGTGTGCGTGCGTGCCAGCATGGGTAATCAGCTGACGGTGTATGACATGGGTAATCAGCTGACGGTCCTGTATCAGCATGGGTAATCAGCTGACGGTCCTGTATCAGCTGATGGTCCTGTATAACATGGGTAATCAGCTGACGGTCCTGTATCAGCTATGTATAACATGGGTAATCAGCTGACGGCCCTGTATATCATGGGTAATCAGCTGACGGTCCTGTATAACATGGGTAATCAGCTGACGGCCCTGTATCAGCTGACGGCCCTGTATAACATGGGTAATCAGCTGACGGCCCTGTATATCATGGGTAATCAGCTGACGGCCCTGTATCATGCAGCTGACGGCCCTGTATGACATGGGTAATCAGCTGACGGCCCTGTATATCATGGGTAATCAGCTGACGGTCCTGTATAACATGGGTAATCAGCTGACGGCCCTGTATATCATGGGTAATCAGCTGACGGCCCTGTATAACATGGGTAATCAGCTGACTGGCCCTGTATAACATGGGTAATCAGCTGACGGTCCTGTATCAGCTGACGGTCCTGTATAACATGGGTAATCAGCTGACGGCCCTGTATAACATGGGTAATCAGCTGACGGTCCTGTATAACATGGGTAATCAGCTGACGGCCCTGTATATCATGGGTAATCAGCTGACGGCCCTGTATAACATGGGTAATCAGCTGACGGTCCTGTATAACATGGGTAATCAGCTGACGGCCCTGTATAACATGGGTAATCAGCTGACGGCCCTGTATAACATGGGTAATCAGCTGACGGCCCTGTATCAGCTGACGGCCCTGTATATCATGGGTAATCAGCTGACGGCCCTGTATAACATGGGTAATCAGCTGATGGTCCCTGTATAACATGGGTAATCAGCTGACGGCCCTGTATATCATGGGTAATCAGCTGACGGCCCTGTATATCATGGGTAATCAGCTGACGGTCCTGTATAACATGGGTAATCAGCTGACGGCCCTGTATGACATGGGTAATCAGCTGACGGCCCTGTATAACATGGGTAATCAGCTGACGGCCCTGTATGACATGGGTAATCAGCTGACGGCCCTGTATCAGTTGACTGCCCTGTATAACATGGGTAATCAGCTGACGGCCCTGTATATCATGGGTAATCAGCTGACGGTCCTGTATAACATGGGTAATCAGCTGACGGTCCTGTATATCATGGGTAATCAGCTGACGTCCCTGTATAACATGGGTAATCAGCTGACTGCCCTGTATAACATGGGTAATCAGCTGACGGTCCTGTATAACATGGGTAATCAGCTGACGGTCCTGTATAACATGGGTAATCAGCTGACGGCCCTGTATAACATGGGTAATCAGCTGACGGTCCTGTATAACATGGGTAATCAGCTGACGGCCCTGTATATCATGGGTAATCAGCTGACGGCCCTGTATATCATGGGTAATCAGCTGACGGCCCTGTATAACATGGGTAATCAGCTGACGGCCCTGTATAACATGGGTAATCAGCTGACGGCCCTGTATCAGCTGACGGCCCTGTATAACATGGGTAATCAGCTGACGGCCCTGTATAACATGGGTAATCAGCTGACGGCCCTGTATAACATGGGTAATCAGCTGACGGCCCTGTATCAGCTGACTGCCCTGTATAACATGGGTAATCAGCTGACGGCCCTGTATAACATGGGTAATCAGCTGACGGCCCTGTATAACATGGGTAATCAGCTGACGGCCCTGTATAACATGGGTAATCAGCTGACGGTCCTGTATAACATGGGTAATCAGCTGACGGCCCTGTATATCATGGGTAATCAGCTGACGGCCCTGTATCAGCTGACGGCCCTGTATATCATGGGTAATCAGCTGACGGCCCTGTATATCATGGGTAATCAGCTGACGGCCCTGTATAACATGGGTAATCAGCTGACGGCCCTGTATATCATGGGTAATCAGCTGACGGCCCTGTATCAGCTGACGGCCCTGTATATCATGGGTAATCAGCTGACGGCCCTGTATAACATGGGTAATCAGCTGACGGCCCTGTATATCATGGGTAATCAGCTGACGGTCCTGTATCAGCCGGTCCTGTATCAGCTGACGGTCCTGTATAACATGGGTAATCAGCTGACGGTCCTGTATAACATGGGTAATCAGCTGACGGTCCTGTATCAGCTGACAGCTGACGGTCCTGTATGACATGGGTAATCAGCTGACGGTCCTGTATCAGCTGACGGTCCTGTATCAGCTGGGTAATCAGCTGACGGTCCTGTATCAGCTGACGGTCCTGTATGACATGGGTAATCAGCTGACGGCCCTGTAATCAGCTGACGGTCCTGTATGACATGGGTAATCAGCTGACGGTCCTGTATCAGCTGACGGTCCTGTATGACATGGGTAATCAGCTGACGGTCCTAATCAGCTGACGGTCCTGTATAACATGGGTAATCAGCTGACGGCCCTGTATAACATGGGTAATCAGCTGACGGCCCTGTATAACATGGGTAATCAGCTGATGGCCCTGTATAACATGGGTAATCAGCTGACGGCCCTGTATAACATGGGTAATCAGCTGACGGTCCCATGGGTAATCAGCTGACGGCCCTGTATCAGCTGACGGCCCTGTATAACATGGGTAATCAGCTGACGGCCCTGTATAACATGGGTAATCAGCTGACGGCCCTGTATAACATGGGTAATCAGCTGACGGTCCTGTATGACATGGGTAATCAGCTGACGGCCCTGTATCAGCTGACGGTCCTGTATAACATGGGTAATCAGCTGACGGTCCTGTATCAGCTGACGGTCCTGTATGACATGGGTAATCAGCTGACGGTCCTGTATCAGCTGGGTAATCAGCTGGCGGTCCTGTATAACATGGGTAATCAGCTGACGGCCCTGTATAACATGGGTAATCAGCTGGGCCCTGTATCAGCTGACGGCCCTGTATAACATGGGTAATCAGCTGACGGTCCTGTATCAGCTGGCGGCCCTGTATCAGCTGGCGGTCCTGTATCAGCTGACGGCCCTGTATCAGCTGACGGCCCTGTATCAGCATGTATCAGCTGTAATCAGCTGACGGTCCTGTATCAGCTGACGGTCCTGTATGACATGGGTAATCAGCTGACGGTCCTGTATAACATGGGTAATCAGCTGACGGCCCTGTATCAGCTGACGGTCCTGTATGACATGGGTAATCAGCTGACGGTCCTGTATGACATGGGTAATCAGCTGACGGGTCCTGTATATCATGGGTAATCAGCTGACGGCCCTGTATCAGCTGACGGTCCTGTATAACATGGGTAATCAGCTGACGGTCCTGTATCAGCTGACGGCCCTGTATCAGCTGACGGCCCTGTATCAGCTGACGGTCCTGTATCAGCTGACGGTCCTGTATAACATGGGTAATCAGCTGACGGTCCTGTATGACATGGGTAATCAGCTGACGGCCCTGTATCAGCTGACGGTCCTGTATAACATGGGTAATCAGCTGACGGCCCTGTATAACATGGGTGATCAGCTGACGGTCCTGTATGACATGGGTAATCAGCTGACGGTCCTGTATAACATGGGTAATCAGCTGACGGCCCTGTATGACATGGGTAATCAGCTGACGGCCCTGTATAACATGGGTAATCAGCTGACGGCCCTGTATGACATGGGTAATCAGCTGACGGTCCTGTATAACATGGGTAATCAGCTGACGGCCCTGTATCAGCTGACGGCCCTGTATAACATGGGTAATCAGCTGACGGCCCTGTATCAGCTGGGTCCTGTATCAGCTGACGGTCCTGTATCAGCTGACGGTCCTGTATCAGCTGACGGTCCTGTATGACATGGGTAATCAGCTGACGGCCCTGTATATCATGGGTAATCAGCTGACGGCCCTGTATAACATGGGTAATCAGCTGACGGCCCTGTATATCATGGGTAATCAGCTGACGGCCCTGTATATCATGGGTAATCAGCTGACGGCCCTGTATAACATGGGTAATCAGCTGACGGCCCTGTATCAGCTGACGGCCCTGTATCAGCTGATGGCCCTGTATATCATGGGTAATCAGCTGACGGCCCTGTATCAGCTGACGGTCCTGTATGACATGGGTAATCAGCTGACGGTCCTGTATGACATGGGTAATCAGCTGACGGCCCTGTATCAGCTGATGTATCAGGGTCCTGTATCAGCTGACGGCCCTGTATCAGCTGACGGCCCTGTATCAGCTGGGGTCCTGTATCAGCTGACGGCCCTGTATCAGCTGATGGCCCTGTATCAGCTGACGGCCCTGTATCAGCTGACGGTCCTGTATCAGCTGACGGTCCTGTATCAGCTGACGGCCCTGTATACATGGGTAATCAGCTGACGGTCCTGTCAGCTGTCCTGTATGACATGGGTAATCAGCTGACGGTCCTGTATAACATGGGTAATCAGCTGACGGTCCTGTATATCATGGGTAATCAGCTGACGGCCCTGTATCAGCTGACGGCCCTGTATCAGCTGGCGGTCCTGTATCAGCTGACGGTCCTGTATGACATGGGTAATCAGCTGACGGTCCTGTATCAGCTGACGGCCCTGTATCAGCTGACGGTCCTGTATCAGCTGACGGTCCTGTATGACATGGGTAATCAGCTGACGGCCCTGTATCAGCTGACGGCCCTGTATCAGCTGGGTCCTGTATCAGCTGACGGTCCTGTATGACATGGGTAATCAGCTGACGGTCCTGTATGACATGGGTAATCAGCTGACGGTCCTGTATCAGCTGACGGCCCTGTATCAGCTGACGGCCCTGTATCAGCTGACGGTCCTGTATAACATGGGTAATCAGCTGACGGTCCTGTATAACATGGGTAATCAGCTGACGGCCCTGTATATCATGGGTAATCAGCTGACGGTCCTGTATAACATGGGTAATCAGCTGACGTATCAGCTGACCCCTGTATAACATGGGTAATCAGCTGACGGCCCTGTATATCATGGGTAATCAGCTGACGGTCCTGTATAACATGGGTAATCAGCTGACGGCCCTGTATAACATGGGTAATCAGCTGACGGTCCTGTATCAGCTGATGGTCCTGTATAACATGGGTAATCAGCTGACGGCCCTGTATAACATGGGTAATCAGCTGATGGTCCCTGTATAACATGGGTAATCAGCTGACGGCCCTGTATAACATGGGTAATCAGCTGACGGTCCTGTATAACATGGGTAATCAGCTGACGGCCCTGTATCAGCTGACGGCCCTGTATAACATGGGTAATCAGCTGACGGCCCTGTATATCATGGGTAATCAGCTGACGGTCCTGTATAACATGGGTAATCAGCTGACGGTCCTGTATAACATGGGTAATCAGCTGACGGTCCTGTATAACATGGGTAATCAGCTGACTGCCCTGTATAACATGGGTAATCAGCTGACGGTCCTGTATAACATGGGTAATCAGCTGACGGCCCTGTATCAGCTGACGGTCCTGTATAACATGGGTAATCAGCTGACGGTCCTGTATAACATGGGTAATCAGCTGACTGCCCTGTATAACATGGGTAATCAGCTGACTGCCCTGTATAACATTGGTAATCAGCTGACGGCCCTGTATAACATGGGTAATCAGCTGACGGCCCTGTATAACATGGGTAATCAGCTGACGGCCCTGTATAACATGGGTAATCAGCTGACGGCCCTGTATAACATGGGTAATCAGCTGACGGCCCTGTATATCATGGGTAATCAGCTGACGGCCCTGTATATCATGGGTAATCAGCTGACGGCCCTGTATAACATGGGTAATCAGCTGACGGCCCTGTATATCATGGGTAATCAGCTGACGGCCCTGTATAACATGGGTAATCAGCTGACGGTCCTGTATATCATGGGTAATCAGCTGACGGCCCTGTATAACATGGGTAATCAGCTGACGGCCCTGTATAACATGGGTAATCAGCTGACGGCCCTGTATATCATGGGTAATCAGCTGACGGCCCTGTATATCATGGGTAATCAGCTGACGGCCCTGTATAACATGGGTAATCAGCTGACGGCCCTGTATAACATGGGTAATCAGCTGACGGTCCTGTATAACATGGGTAATCAGCTGACGGTCCTGTATAACATGGGTAATCAGCTGACGGTCCTGTATAACATGGGTAATCAGCTGACGGTCCTGTATATCATGGGTAATCAGCTGACGGCCCTGTATCAGCTGACGGTCCTGTATATCATGGGTAATCAGCTGCTATCAGCTGACGGCCCTGTATAACATGGGTAATCAGCTGACGGCCCTGTATAACATGGGTAATCAGCTGACGGCCCTGTATAACATGGGTAATCAGCTGACGGTCCTGTATATCATGGGTAATCAGCTGACGGCCCTGTATAACATGGGTAATCAGCTGACGGCCCTGTATAACATGGGTAATCAGCTGACGGTCCTGTATAACATGGGTAATCAGCTGACGGTCCTGTATAACATGGGTAATCAGCTGACGGTCCTGTATATCATGGGTAATCAGCTGACGGCCCTGTATCAGCTGACGGTCCTGTATAACATGGGTAATCAGCTGACGGCCCTGTATATCATGGGTAATCAGCTGACGGCCCTGTATATCATGGGTAATCAGCTGACGGCCCTGTATAACATGGGTAATCAGCTGACTGCCCTGTATAACATGGGTAATCAGCTGACGGCCCTGTATCAGCTGACGGCCCTGTATAACATGGGTAATCAGCTGACGGCCCTGTATAACATGGGTAATCAGCTGACGGTCCCTGTATAACATGGGTAATCAGCTGACGGTCCTGTATGACATGGGTAATCAGCTGACGGCCCTGTATAACATGGGTAATCAGCTGACGGTCCTGTATGACATGGGTAATCAGCTGACGGCCCTGTATCAGCTGACGGTCCTGTATGACATGGGTAATCAGCTGACGGTCCTGTATCAGCTGACGGTCCTGTATCAGCTGACGGCCCTGTATCAGCTGACGGCCCTGTATCAGCTGACGGTCCTGTATGACATGGGTAATCAGCTGACGGTCCTGTATCAGCTGGGTCCTGTAATCAGCTGACGGTCCTGTATCAGCTGACGGTCCTGTATAACATGGGTAATCAGCTGACGGCCCTGTATAACATGGGTAATCAGCTGACGGCCCTGTATGAGCTGACGGCCCTGTATGACATGGGTAATCAGCTGACGGCCCTGTATCAGCTGACGGCCCTGTATCAGCTGACGGCCCTGTATCAGCTGACGGTCCTGTATCAGCTGACGGTCCTGTATCAGCTGACGGTCCTGTATCAGCTGAGCGGTCCTGTATCAGCTGACGGCCCTGTATCAGCTGACGGCCCTGTATCAGCTGACGGTCCTGTATCAGCTGACGGCCCTGTATCATGGGTAATCAGCTGGCGGTCCTGTATAACATGGGTAATCAGCTGACGGCCCTGTATCAGCTGACGGCCCTGTATCAGCTGACGGCCCTGTATCAGCTGACGGCCCTGTATCAGCTGACGGTCCTGTATCAGCTGACGGCCCTGTATCAGCTGACGGCCCTGTATCAGCTGACGGCCCTGTATCAGCTGACGGTCCTGTATCAGCTGACGGCCCTGTATCAGCTGACGGTCCTGTATCAGCTGACGGCCCTGTATCAGCTGACGGCCCTGTATCAGCTGACGGCCCTGTATCACATGGGTAATCAGCTGACGGTCCCATGTATCAGCTGTATCAGCTGACGGCCCTGTATCAGCTGACGGCCCTGTATCAGCTGACGGCCCTGTATCAGCTGACGGTCCTGTATCAGCTGACGGCCCTGTATCAGCTGACGGTCCTGTATATGGGTAATCAGCTGACGGTCCTGTATGACATGGGTAATCAGCTGACGGTCCTGTATGACATGGGTAATCAGCTGACGGCCCTGTATCAGCTGACGGTCCTGTATAACATGGGTAATCAGCTGACGGTCCTGTATCAGCTGACGGTCCTGTATCAGCTGATGGTCCTGTATCAGCTGACGGTCCTGTATCAGCTGACGGCCCTGTATATCATGGGTAATCAGCTGACGGCCCTGTATCAGCTGACGGTCCTGTATAACATGGGTAATCAGCTGACGGTCCTGTATAACATGGGTAATCAGCTGACGGTCCTGTATCAGCTGACGGCCCTGTATAACATGGGTAATCAGCTGACGGTCCTGTATAACATGGGTAATCAGCTGACGGTCCTGTATAACATGGGTAATCAGCTGACGGTCCTGTATATCATGGGTAATCAGCTGACGGCCCTGTATATCATGGGTAATCAGCTGACGGCCCTGTATCAGCTGACGGCCCTGTATAACATGGGTAATCAGCTGACGGTCCTGTATATCATGGGTAATCAGCTGACGGCCCTGTATCAGCTGACGGCCCTGTATAACATGGGTAATCAGCTGACGGCCCTGTATATCATGGGTAATCAGCTGACGGTCCTGTATAACATGGGTAATCAGCTGATGGCCCTGTATATCATGGGTAATCAGCTGACGGCCCTGTATAACATGGGTAATCAGCTGACGGCCCTATATAACATGGGTAATCAGTTGACGGTCCTGTATCAGCTGATGGTCCTGTATAACATGGGTAATCAGCTGACGGCCCTGTATATCATGGGTAATCAGTTGACTCCTGTATCAGCTGATGGTCCTGTATAACATGGGTAATCAGCTGACGGCCCTGTATAACATGGGTAATCAGCTGACGGCCCTGTATAACATGGGTAATCAGCTGACGGCCCTGTATAACATGGGTAATCAGCTGACGGTCCTGTATAACATGGGTAATCAGCTGACGGTCCTGTATAACATGGGTAATCAGCTGACTGCCCTGTATAACATGGGTAATCAGCTGACGGTCCTGTATAACATGGGTAATCAGCTGACGGCCCTGTATCAGCTGACGGTCCTGTATAACATGGGTAATCAGCTGACTGCCCTGTATAACATGGGTAATCAGCTGACTGCCCTGTATAACATTGGTAATCAGCTGACGGCCCTGTATAACATGGGTAATCAGCTGACGGTCCTGTATAACATGGGTAATCAGCTGACTGCCCTGTATAACATGGGTAATCAGCTGACGGTCCTGTATAACATGGGTAATCAGCTGACGGTCCTGTATAACATGGGTAATCAGCTGACGGCCCTGTATAACATGGGTAATCAGCTGACGGTCCTGTATAACATGGGTAATCAGCTGACTGCCCTGTATAACATGGGTAATCAGCTGACGGTCCTGTATATCATGGGTAATCAGCTGACGGCCCTGTATAACATGGGTAATCAGCTGACGGCCCTGTATAACATGGGTAATCAGCTGACGGCCCTGTATATCATGGGTAATCAGCTGACGGCCCTGTATATCATGGGTAATCAGCTGACGGCCCTGTATAACATGGGTAATCAGCTGACGGCCCTGTATAACATGGGTAATCAGCTGACGGCCCTGTATATCATGGGTAATCAGCTGACGGTCCTGTATAACATGGGTAATCAGCTGACGGCCCTGTATAACATGGGTAATCAGCTGACGGTCCTGTATAACATGGGTAATCAGCTGACGGTCCTGTATAACATGGGTAATCAGCTGACGGTCCTGTATATCATGGGTAATCAGCTGACGGCCCTGTATCAGCTGACGGTCCTGTATAACATGGGTAATCAGCTGACGGCCCTGTATATCATGGGTAATCAGCTGACGGCCCTGTATATCATGGGTAATCAGCTGACTGCCCTGTATAACATGGGTAATCAGCTGACGGCCCTGTATATCATGGGTAATCAGCTGACGGCCCTGTATATCATGGGTAATCAGCTGACGGCCCTGTATAACATGGGTAATCAGCTGACGGCCCTGTATAACATGGGTAATCAGCTGACGGCCCTGTATCAGCTGACGGCCCTGTATAACATGGGTAATCAGCTGACGGTCCTGTATAACATGGGTAATCAGCTGACGGCCCTGTATAACATGGGTAATCAGCTGACGGCCCTGTATATCATGGGTAATCAGCTGACGGCCCTGTATAACATGGGTAATCAGCTGACGGCCCTGTATAACATGGGTAATCAGCTGACGGCCCTGTATATCATGGGTAATCAGCTGACGGCCCTGTATAACATGGGTAATCAGCTGACGGCCCTGTATAACATGGGTAATCAGCTGACGGCCCTGTATAACATGGGTAATCAGCTGACGGCCCTGTATAACATGGGTAATCAGCTGACGGCCCTGTATAACATGGGTAATCAGCTGACGGCCCTGTATAACATGGGTAATCAGCTGACGGCCCTGTATCAGCTGACGGCCCTGTATATCATGGGTAATCAGCTGACGGCCCTGTATAACATGGGTAATCAGCTGACGGCCCTGTATAACATGGGTAATCAGCTGACGGCCCTGTATAACATGGGTAATCAGCTGACGGTCCCTGTATATCATGGGTAATCAGCTGGGCCCTGTATCAGCTGACGGTCCTGTATCAGCTGGGTATCAGCTGACGGTCCTGTATGACATGGGTAATCAGCTGACGGTCCTGTATCAGCTGACGGTCCTGTATCAGCTGACGGTCCTGTATCAGCTGACGGCCCTGTATCAGCTGACGGTCCTGTATGACATGGGTAATCAGCTGACGGCCCTGTATCAGCTGACGGTCCTGTATGACATGGGTAATCAGCTGACGGCCCTGTATCAGCTGACGGTCCTGTATCAGCTGACGGCCCTGTATCAGCTGACGGTCCTGTATCAGCTGACGGTCCTGTATCAGCTGACGGTCCTGTATCAGCTGACGGTCCTGTATGACATGGGTAATCAGCTGACGGTCCTGTATCAGCTGACGGTCCTGTATCAGCTGGCGGTCCTGTATCAGCTGACGGTCCTGTATCAGCTGATCGGCCCTGTATCAGCTGACGGTCCTGTATGACATGGGTAATCAGCTGGCGGCCCTGTATCAGCTGACGGTCCTGTATCAGCTGACGGTCCTGTATCAGCTGACGGTCCTGTATCAGCTGACGGTCCTGTATGACATGGGTAATCAGCTGACGGTCCTGTATGACATGGGTAATCAGCTGACCTGCCCTGTATCAGCTGACGGTCCTGTATGACATGGGTAATCAGCTGAGGCCCTGTATCAGCTGACGGTCCTGTATCAGCTGACGGTCCTGTATCAGCTGACGGTCCTGTATCAGCTGACGGTCCTGTATGACATGGGTAATCAGCTGACGGTCCTGTATAACATGGGTAATCAGCTGACGGCCCTGTATCAGCTGACGGTCCTGTATGACATGGGTAATCAGCTGACGGTCCTGTATAACATGGGTAATCAGCTGACGGTCCTGTATGACATGGGTAATCAGCTGACGGCCCTGTATCAGCTGACGGTCCTGTATATCATGGGTAATCAGCTGACGGCCCTGTATAACATGGGTAATCAGCTGACGGCCCTGTATAACATGGGTAATCAGCTGACGGCCCTGTATAACATGGGTAATCAGCTGACGGTCCTGTATAACATTGGTAATCAGCTGACGGCCCTGTATGACATGGGTAATCAGCTGACGGCCCTGTATAACATGGGTAATCAGCTGACGGTCCTGTATAACATGGGTAATCAGCTGACGGTCCTGTATCAGCTGACGGTCCTGTATAACATGGGTAATCAGCTGACGGCCCTGTATCAGCTGACGGTCCTGTATGACATGGGTAATCAGCTGACGGTCCTGTATAACATGGGTAATCAGTAATCAGCTGACGGTCCTGTATAACATGGGTAATCAGCTGACGGTCCTGTATAACATGGGTAATCAGCTGACGGTCCTGTATAACATGGGTAATCAGCTGACGGCCCTGTATAACATGGGTAATCAGCTGACGGTCCTGTATAACATGGGTAATCAGCTGACGGCCCTGTATAACATGGGTAATCAGCTGACGGCCCTGTATAACATGGGTAATCAGCTGACGGCCCTGTATAACATGGGTAATCAGCTGACGGCCCTGTATAACATGGGTAATCAGCTGACTGCCCTGTATCAGCTGGCGGGTAATCAGCTGACGGCCCTGTATAACATGGGTAATCAGCTGACGGTCCTGTATCAGCTGACGGTCCTGTATGACATGGGTAATCAGCTGGCGGTCCTGTATCAGCTGACGGTCCTGTATGACATGGGTAATCAGCTGACGGTCCTGTATCAGGGTAATCAGCTGACGGTCCTGTATAACTGTAATCAGCTGACGGTCCTGTATATCATGGGTAATCAGCTGACGGCCCTGTATCAGCTGGCGGTCCTGTATCAGCTGGGTAATCAGCTGGCGGCCCTGTATCAGCTGACGGGTCCTGTATCAGCTGACGGTCCTGTATCAGCTGACGGTCCTGTATCAGCTGGCGGCCCTGTATCAGCTGGCGGTCCTGTATCAGCTGACGGTCCTGTATCAGCTGACGGCCCTGTATCAGCATGGTCCTGTATCAGCTGACGGCCCTGTATCAGCTGACGGTCCTGTATCAGCTGGCGGTCCTGTATCAGCTGACGGTCCTGTATCAGCTGAAGATCAGCTGACGGTCCTGTATCAGCTGACGGCCCTGGGTATCAGCTGACGGTCCTGTATCAGCTGACGGCCCTGTATCAGCTGACGGTCCTGTATCAGCTGACGGTCCTGTATCAGCTGGGTCCTGTATCAGCTGACGGTCCTGTATGACATGGGTAATCAGCTGACGGTCCTGTATCAGCTGGCAGCTGACGGTCCTGTATCAGCTGCTGACGGTCCTGGGTAATCAGCTGACGGTCCTGTATGACATGGGTAATCAGCTGACGGTCCTGTATGACATGGGTAATCAGCTGACGGTCCTGTATGACATGGGTAATCAGCTGACGGTCCTGTATGACATGGGTAATCAGCTGACGGTCCTGTATAACATGGGTAATCAGCTGACGGTCCTGTATGACATGGGTAATCAGCTGACGGTCCTGTATAACAGGGTAATCAGCTGACGGTCCTGTATGACATGGGTAATCAGCTGACGGTCCTGTATCAGCTGGCGGTCCTGTATCAGCTGACGGTCCTGTATCAGCTGACGGTCCTGTATCAGCTGGCGGTCCTGTATCAGCTGGCGGTCCTGTATCAGCTGGCGGCCCTGTATCAGCTGACGGTCCTGTATCAGCTGGCGGTCCTGTATCAGCTGAGGTCCTGTATCAGCTGACAGCCCTGTATATCATGGGTAATCAGCTGACGGTCCTGTATCAGCTGACGGTCCTGTATCAGCTGACGGTCCTGTATCAGCTGACGGTCCTGTATCAGCTGACGGCCCTGTATCAGCTGACGGTCCTGTATCAGCTGACGGTCCTGTATCAGCTGGCGGTCCTGTATCAGCTGGCGGCCCTGTATATCATGGGTAATCAGCTGACGGTCCTGTATCAGCTGACGGTCCTGTATCAGCTGGCGGCCCTGTATCAGCTGACGGTCCTGTATCAGCTGACGGTCCTGTATCAGCTGACGGCCCTGTATCAGCTGACGGTCCTGTATCAGCTGACGGTCCTGTATCAGCTGACGGCCCTGTATATCATGGGTAATCAGCTGACGGCCCTGTATCAGCTGACGGTCCTGTATAACATGGGTAATCAGCTGACGGTCCTGTATAACATGGGTAATCAGCTGACGGTCCTGTATCAGCTGACGGCCCTGTATCAGCTGACGGTCCTGTATGACATGGGTAATCAGCTGACGGTCCTGTATCAGCTGACGGTCCTGTATCAGCTGGCGGCCCTGTATCAGCTGACGGCCCTGTATCAGCTGACGGCCCTGTATCAGCTGACGGTCCTGTATCAGCTGACGGTCCTGTATGACATGGGTAATCAGCTGACGGTCCTGTATGACATGGGTAATCAGCTGAATCAGCTGAAAATCGGCCCTGTATCAGCTGACGGTCCTGTATCAGCTGACGGTCCTGTATGACATGGGTAATCAGCTGACGGTCCTGTATGACATGGGTAATCAGCTGACGGTCCTGTATCAGCTGACGGCCCTGTATCAGCTGACGGTCCTGTATCAGCTGACGGTCCTGTATAACATGGGTAATCAGCTGACGGTCCTGTATCAGCTGACGGCCCTGTATAACATGGGTAATCAGCTGACGGCCCTGTATATCATGGGTAATCAGCTGACGGTCCTGTATAACATGGGTAATCAGCTGATGGCCCTGTATCAGCTGACGGCCCTGTATAACATGGGTAATCAGCTGACGGCCCTGTATATCATGGGTAATCAGCTGACGGCCCTGTATCAGCTGACGGCCCTGTATGACATGGGTAATCAGCTGACGGCCCTGTATATCATGGGTAATCAGCTGACGGTCCTGTATAACATGGGTAATCAGCTGATGGCCCTGTATATCATGGGTAATCAGCTGACGGCCCTGTATAACATGGGTAATCAGCTGACTGCCCTATATAACATGGGTAATCAGTTGACGGTCCTGTATCAGCTGATGGTCCTGTATATCATGGGTAATCAGCTGACGGCCCTGTATAACATGGGTAATCAGCTGATGGTCCTGTATAACATGGGTAATCAGCTGACGGCCCTGTATGACATGGGTAATCAGCTGACGGCCCTGTATAACATGGGTAATCAGCTGACGGTCCTGTATAACATGGGTAATCAGCTGACGGCCCTGTATGACATGGGTAATCAGCTGACGGCCCTGTATAACATGGGTAATCAGCTGACGGCCCTGTATCAGCTGACGGCCCTGTATATCATGGGTAATCAGCTGACGGCCCTGTATAACATGGGTAATCAGCTGATGGTCCTGTATAACATGGGTAATCAGCTGACGGCCCTGTATGACATGGGTAATCAGCTGACGGCCCTGTATAACATGGGTAATCAGCTGACGGCCCTGTATAACATGGGTAATCAGCTGACGGTCCTGTATAACATGGGTAATCAGCTGACGGCCCTGTATAACATGGGTAATCAGCTGACGGTCCTGTATGACATGGGTAATCAGCTGACGGCCCTGTATAACATGGGTAATCAGCTGACGGCCCTGTATCAGCTGGGACGGCCCTGTATAACATGGGTAATCAGCTGACGGCCCTGTATATCATGGGTAATCAGCTGACGGTCCTGTATAACATGGGTAATCAGCTGACGGTCCTGTATAACATGGGTAATCAGCTGACGGTCCTGTATAACATGGGTAATCAGCTGACTGCCCTGTATAACATGGGTAATCAGCTGACGGTCCTGTATAACATGGGTAATCAGCTGACGGCCCTGTATCAGCTGACGGTCCTGTATAACATTGGTAATCAGCTGACGGCCCTGTATGACATGGGTAATCAGCTGACGGCCCTGTATAACATGGGTAATCAGCTGACGGTCCTGTATAACATGGGTAATCAGCTGACGGTCCTGTATAACAGGGTAATCAGCTGACGGTCCTGTATAACATGGGTAATCAGCTGAGCCCTGTATCAGCTGACGGTCCTGTATGACATGGGTAATCAGCTGACGGTCCTGTATAACATGGGTAATCAGCTGACGTGTATCAGGACCCTGTATAACATGGGTAATCAGCTGACGGTCCTGTATAACATGGGTAATCAGCTGACGGTCCTGTATAACATGGGTAATCAGCTGACTGCCCTGTATAACATGGGTAATCAGCTGACGGCCCTGTATAACATGGGTAATCAGCTGACGGCCCTGTATAACATGGGTAATCAGCTGACTGCCCTGTATAACATGGGTAATCAGCTGACGGCCCTGTATAACATGGGTAATCAGCTGACGGCCCTGTATAACATGGGTAATCAGCTGACGGCCCTGTATAACATGGGTAATCAGCTGACTGCCCTGTATAACATGGGTAATCAGCTGACGGCCCTGTATAACATGGGTAATCAGCTGACGGTCCTGTATCAGCTGACGGTCCTGTATGACATGGGTAATCAGCTGACGGTCCTGTATCAGCTGACGGTCCTGTATGACATGGGTAATCAGCTGACGGTCCTGTATCAGCTGACGGCCCTGTATAACATGGGTAATCAGCTGACGGTCCTGTATATCATGGGTAATCAGCTGACGGCCCTGTATCAGCTGATCCTGTATGACATGGGTAATCAGCTGACGGCCCTGTATAACATGGGTCCTGTATCAGCTGACGGTCCTGTATAAGCTGACGGTAATCAGCTGACGGCCCTGTATCAGCTGATGGGTAATCAGCTGACGGCCCTGTATGACATGGGTAATCAGCTGACGGTCCTGTATGACATGGGTAATCAGCTGACGGTCCTGTATCAGCTGACGGCCCTGTATGACGGTCCTGTAATCAGCTGACGGCCCTGTATCAGCTGACGGTCCTGTATCAGCTGACGGCCCTGTATCAGCTGACGGTCCTGTATCAGCTGACGGTCCTGTATCAGCTGACGGTCCTGTATCAGCTGACGGTCCTGTATGACATGGGTAATCAGCTGACGGTCCTGTATCAGCTGACGGTCCTGTATCAGCTGGCGGTCCTGTATCAGCTGGCCCTGTATGACATGGGTAATCAGCTGACGGCCCTGTATAACATGGGTAATCAGCTGACGGTCCTGTATGAACATGGGTAATCAGCTGACGGTCCTGTATGACATGGGTAATCAGCTGACGGTCCTGTATAACATGGGTAATCAGCTGACGGTCCTGTATGACATGGGTAATCAGCTGACGGTCCTGTATAACATGGGTAATCAGCTGACGGTCCCTGTATGACATGGGTAATCAGCTGACGGTCCTGTATCAGCTGACGGTCCTGTATCAGCTGACGGTCCTGTATCAGCTGACGGTCCTGTATCAGCTGACGGCCCTGTATCAGCTGACGGTCCTGTATCAGCTGTATCAGCTGACGGTCCTGTATCAGCTGGTCCTGTATCAGCTGACGGCCCTGTATACATGGGTAATCAGCTGCTGACGGTCCTGTATCAGCTGACGGTCCTGTATCAGCTGACGGTCCTGTATCAGCTGATGGGTAATCAGCTGACGGTCCTGTATCATGGGTCCTGTCAGCTGACGGTCCTGTATCAGCTGACGGCCCTGTATATCATGGGTAATCAGCTGACGGTCCTGTATCAGCTGACGGTCCTGTATCAGCTGATGGGTATCAGCTGACGGTCCTGTATCAGCTGGGTAATCCTGTATCAGCTGACGGCCCTGTATCAGCTGACGGTCCTGTATCAGCTGACGGTCCTGTATCAGCTGACGGTCCTGTATATCATGGGTAATCAGCTGACGGTCCTGTATGACATGGGTAATCAGCTGACGGTCCTGTATCAGCTGACGGTCCTGTATAACATGGGTAATCAGCTGACGGTCCTGTATATCATGGGTAATCAGCTGACGGTCCTGTATCAGCTGGGGTCCTATGACATGGGTAATCAGCTGACGGCCCTGTAATCAGCTGACGGTCCTGTATCAGCTGACGGGTATCAGCTGACGGTCCTGTATCAGCTGACGGTCCCTGTATCAGCTGACGGCCCTGTATCAGCTGACGGTCCTGTATCAGCTGACGGCCCTGTATAACATGGGTAATCAGCTGACGGTCCTGTATCAGCTGACGGCCCTGTATCAGCTGACGGTCCTGTATCAGCTGACGGCCCTGTATCAGCTGGGGTAATCAGCTGACGGCCCTGTATCAGCTGACGGTCCTGTATCAGCTGACGGCCCTGTATCAGCTGGCGGTCCTGTATCAGCTGGCGGTCCTGTATCAGCTGACGGTCCTGTATCAGCTGACGGTCCTGTATGACATGGGTAATCAGCTGACGGTCCTGTATCAGCTGATGGGTATCAGCTGACGGTCCTGTATCAGCTGACGGTCCTGTATGACATGGGTAATCAGCTGACGGTCCTGTATGACATGGGTAATCAGCTGACGGTCCTGTATAACATGGGTAATCAGCTGACGGTCCTGTATGACATGGGTAATCAGCTGACGGTCCTGTATAACATGGGTAATCAGCTGACGGTCCTGTATGACATGGGTAATCAGCTGACGGTCCTGTATAACATGGGTAATCAGCTGACGGTCCTGTATAACATGGGTAATCAGCTGACGGTCCTGTATCAGCTGACGGTCCTGTATCAGCTGACGGTCCTGTATCAGCATGGGTAATCAGCTGACGGCCCTGTATCAGCTGACGGTCCTGTATCAGCTGACGGCCCTGTATCAGCTGACGGTCCTGTATCAGCTGACGGTCCTGTATCAGCTGACGGCCCTGTATATCATGGGTAATCAGCTGACGGTCCTGTATCAGCTGATGGTCCTGTAATCAGACCTGGGTAATCAGCTGACCCTGTATCAGCATGGGTAATCAGCTGACGGTCCTGTATCCCTGGTCCTGTATCAGCATGGGTATCAGCTGACGGCCCTGTATCAGCTGACGGTCCTGTATCAGCTGACGGTCCCTGTATCAGCTGACGGCCCTGTATCAGCTGACATGGTCCTGTATCAGCTGACGGTCCTGTATCAGCTGACATCAGGGTCCTGTATCAGCTGACGGTCCTGTATCAGCTGACTGGCCCTGTATAACATGGGTAATCAGCTGACGGCCCTGTATCAGCTGACGGTCCTGTATAACATGGGTAATCAGCTGACGGCCCTGTATAACATGGGTAATCAGCTGACGGTCCTGTATCAGCTGACGGCCCTGTATCAGCTGACGGTCCTGTATGACATGGGTAATCAGCTGACGGCCCTGTATATCATGGGTAATCATCAGCTGACGGTCCTGTATAACATGGGTAATCAGCTGACGGCCCTGTATAACATGGGTAATCAGCTGACGGCCCTGTATAACATGGGTAATCAGCTGACGGTCCTGTATGACATGGGTAATCAGCTGACGGCCCTGTATCAGCTGGTCCCTGTATCAGCTGATGGTCCTGTATATCATGGGTAATCAGCTGACGGTCCTGTATATCATGGGTAATCAGCTGATGGTCCTGTATAACATGGGTAATCAGCTGACGGCCCTGTATGAAATGGGTAATCAGCTGACGGCCCTGTATAACATGGGTAATCAGCTGACGGTCCCTGTATAACATGGGTAATCAGCTGACGGCCCTGTATATCATGGGTAATCAGCTGACGGCCCTGTATAACATGGGTAATCAGCTGACGGCCCTGTATCAGCTGACGGCCCTGTATATCATGGGTAATCAGCTGACGGCCCTGTATAACATGGGTAATCAGCTGATGGTCCTGTATAACATGGGTAATCAGCTGACGGCCCTGTATGACATGGGTAATCAGCTGACGGCCCTGTATAACATGGGTAATCAGCTGACGGCCCTGTATAACATGGGTAATCAGCTGACGGTCCTGTATAACATGGGTAATCAGCTGACGGCCCTGTATAACATGGGTAATCAGCTGACGGCCCTGTATAACATGGGTAATCAGCTGACGGTCCTGGGTATCAGCTGACGGCCCTGTATATACATGGGTAATCAGCTGACGGCCCTGTATATCATGGGTAATCAGCTGACGGTCCTGTATAACATGGGTAATCAGCTGACGGTCCTGTATAACATGGGTAATCAGCTGACGGTCCTGTATAACATGGGTAATCAGCTGACTGCCCTGTATAACATGGGTAATCAGCTGAGCCTGTATAACGGCCCTGTATAACATGGGTAATCAGCTGACGGCCCTGTATAACATGGGTAATCAGCTGACGGTCCTGTATAACATGGGTAATCAGCTGACTGCCCTGTATAACATGGGTAATCAGCTGACTGCCCTGTATAACATGGGTAATCAGCTGACGGCCCTGTATAACATGGGTAATCAGCTGACGGCCCTGTATAACATGGGTAATCAGCTGACGGCCCTGTATAACATTGGGTAATCAGCTGACGGCCCTGTATAACATGGGTAATCAGCTGACGGCCCTGTATATCATGGGTAATCAGCTGACGGTCCTGTATAACATTGGTAATCAGCTGACGGCCCTGTATAACATGGGTAATCAGCTGACGGCCCTGTATATCATGGGTAATCAGCTGACGGCCCTGTATAACATGGGTAATCAGCTGACGGCCCTGTATAACATGGGTAATCAGCTGACGGCCCTGTATAACATGGGTAATCAGCTGACGGCCCTGTATATCATGGGTAATCAGCTGACGGCCCTGTATATCATGGGTAATCAGCTGACGGCCCTGTATAACATGGGTAATCAGCTGACGGCCCTGTATAACATGGGTAATCAGCTGACGGCCCTGTATAACATGGGTAATCAGCTGACGGTCCTGTATAACATGGGTAATCAGCTGACGGTCCTGTATAACATGGGTAATCAGCTGACGGTCCTGTATATCATGGGTAATCAGCTGACGGCCCTGTATCAGCTGACGGTCCTGTATAACATGGGTAATCAGCTGACGGCCCTGTATATCATGGGTAATCAGCTGACGGCCCTGTATATCATGGGTAATCAGCTGACGGCCCTGTATAACATGGGTAATCAGCTGACTGCCCTGTATAACATGGGTAATCAGCTGACGGCCCTGTATCAGCTGATGGCCCTGTATAACATGGGTAATCAGCTGACGGCCCTGTATAACATGGGTAATCAGCTGACGGTCCTGTATAACATGGGTAATCAGCTGACGGCCCTGTATAACATGGGTAATCAGCTGACGGTCCTGTATAACATGGGTAATCAGCTGACGGCCCTGTATATCATGGGTAATCAGCTGACGGCCCTGTATAACATGGGTAATCAGCTGACGGCCCTGTATAACATGGGTAATCAGCTGACGGCCCTGTATATCATGGGTAATCAGCTGACGGCCCTGTATAACATGGGTAATCAGCTGACGGCCCTGTATAACATGGGTAATCAGCTGACGGCCCTGTATATCATGGGTAATCAGCTGACGGCCCTGTATAACATGGGTAATCAGCTGACTGCCCTGTATAACATGGGTAATCAGCTGACGGCCCTGTATAACATGGGTAATCAGCTGACGGCCCTGTATAACATGGGTAATCAGCTGACGGTCCTGTATAACATGGGTAATCAGCTGACGGCCCTGTATAACATGGGTAATCAGCTGACGGCCCTGTATAACATGGGTAATCAGCTGACGGCCCTGTATAACATGGGTAATCAGCTGACGGCCCTGTATAACATGGGTAATCAGCTGACGGCCCTGTATCAGTTGACTGCCCTGTATAACATGGGTAATCAGCTGACGTCCCTGTATAACATGGGTAATCAGCTGACGGCCCTGTATAACATGGGTAATCAGCTGACGGCCCTGTATAACATGGGTAATCAGCTGACGGCCCTGTATAACATGGGTAATCAGCTGATAACCATAGAATACTGCAGACAAGATGACACTGCCATCTCCTGGCATTAAATAGTACTACCATTTGTTTTCAAAGCTTGCAATGAACAAGCACCTTTTCAGTTTGATAAATAACACACTAGAATACATAACTGTCATTAACATTGAAGTTGAGACAGACAGACATTCTTTAGCGTACTGATTCATTGTCGAGGTCTCAAATGTTAACCCTATTCCATATATATATATATATATGCTACTTTTCATCAGAGCTCTGTTGGTTCTGGTCAAAAGTAGTGCACTTTATTAAAGGGAACAAGGTGCCATTTGAGACCGCAGCCATTCACTCACGTCAGATAGGAGGTTGGCGCCCAACATAAATGGCCACCTTCTTCATGACTTCCTCCAGCCTCCAGGCTTCCTGGTTAATGGCTGCGGTCATATCTCCGGTCTGTCTTGGAACACATGGGAAATGGCTACAACCTCAGTAACATGATTAAAATCCTATACGCCAATTCCTCAGCCTATAGTTTTAACAGGTAATATCTGCTCTGCTCCGTTCAGAATCACTAGAAGCAGCAGACCCGGTGATCCAAAGTTCTCTGTTATTTGTATTGTCCGTGAAAGCCCTGGCCCAGTTATACCTGGCCCAATACCTGGCCCAGTTATACCTGGCCCAATACCTGGCCCAGTTATACCTGGCCCAATACCTGGCCCAGTTATACCTGGTTAAAATAATGGTTCATAAAAACTATGTCAAGGAGGGCGCTATAAAAAAAGTTATTTACCAAAGGATGTTGATTTTGTTTTTCCACTTTCAAAATTACAATGGTTCATAGAGAAACAACGAAAATGAATGTTCTGAGTCCATGTCAATGTCACGTTCTGACCTTTATTTCCTTTGTTTTGTATTTATTTAGTATGGGTCAGGGCGTGAGTTGGGGTGGGCAGTCTATGTTTGTTTTTCTATGTTTTTGGGGTATTTCTATGTTTCGGCCTAGTGTGGTTCTCAATCAGAGGCAGGTGTCGTTAGTTGTAAGTCGCTCTGGATAAGAGCGTCTGCTAAATGACTTAAATGTAAATGTAAATGTTGTCTCTGATTGAGAATCATACTTAGGAAGCCTGGGTTTCACTGTGTGTTTGTGGGTGATTGTTCCTGTCTCTGTGTTTGCACCAGATAGGACTGTTTAGGTTTTTGCACATTTATTGTTTTGTTAGTTATTTCATGTCTAGTTCCTTTATTAAAGAGCATGAATAACCACCACGCTGCATTTTGGTCCGCCTCTACTTCACCTACAGAAAACCGTTACAGGCAATGCTTAAATAACATCTGAATTTAAAGAAGAAAACAACAACTAAAAACAACAACAAGTGTTTAAACAAATCAAAATATATTTTATATTTGTTTACTTGAGATTCTTCAAAGTTGCCACACTTTTCATTGATGACAGCTCTGCACAATCTTGGCTACTTTGAAGAATCTAAAATATATTTTGATTTGTTTAACACTTTTTTTTGGTTACTACATGATTCCATAATAAAGAAATAAATAATATAATAATAATATATGCCATTTAGCGGACGCTTTTATCCAAAGCGACTTACAGTCATGTGTGCATACATTCTACGTATGGGTGGTCCCGGGAATCGAACCCAATACCCTGGTGTTACAAGCGCCATGCTCTACCAACTGAGCTACAGAAGGACTACCCTTGAATGAGTAGGTTTGTCCAAATTTCTGACTTGTATTTTACTTCTGCCAGGTAAGCCTACTTTGAAGTTAACATCTAATTGAGAAGGTTTTGTGGAAAGTATTTCTGTCAACACACAAGATGGTTATCACAACAACTGGCTACACAAAACGAGCACACCCAAACACATTAAAGATCAAAGATCAATTCAGCTTATATCTCAAGTTATAAAATGAACAAAATCAGCCCTACTGCCTATCAAGACCCCGATGGAGGACTCCATCTCTACTTACGTAATCCCAAACATTTCCATTTTAATAGATAGATTTCCTTTCTTACACAAAGAATAGTCAGAAACTAACAGAACGCTCAACTCAATTCAAAACTGATATGTTAATCTAATTGATCCTGGATGAAGTTAACAAATTTACAAAGAGGGACAGGCGTGGGAGGACAATCTGTACCAAACGTTAAATTCTATTCTGTCTGCGGCTAGGGAACCCTGGCCTGTTCACTAGATGTGCTACCTTGTCACGGACCTGCTGTTTTCAAATCTCTCTGTCACTACCACACCTGCTGTCTCGACCTCTGAATGCTCGGCTATGAAAAGCCAACTGACATTTACTCCTGAGATACTGATCTGTTGCCTCGACAACTACTGTGATTATTATTCGACCCTGCTGGTCATCTATGAACATCTTGAAGAACGATCTGGCCTTAATGGCCATGTACTCTTATGATCTCCACCTGACACAACCAGAAGAGGACAGGCCAACTCTCAGAGTCTGGTTCCTCTCTAAGCTATGACAACATTGGCACCGTCCCTGACAGCTTTGAGTGCGATAGCTTTCCCTATTCCGCGACTTGCTCCTGTGATGAACAGGGTTTGTCCTGCCAGCTTCCTGTAAGTCACCCACAGTAAAGAATGGGTTGAACTGTAGGATAGGCTAGTTCAGGACTGTTGCTGACACTATGGAACATCCAACCTGATCTCATAGTTTCACGTCCGGGATTTAATGTAATTGGATGAACGTATGGATGTTCTGCAGGCAGAACAGTTGAAAGTGGAGACAGCCAGGAGTCATCAGGCTAGGCAAATCCTGAGGTATGGTCCTAGGACTCAGGTCTTCCGAGAGGGAAGGGAGAGAGAGAGGATTTGAGGGAGCATACTTCAATTCACACGGGACATTAGTTAAGACAGGAGAATTACACCAGATATAACAGACTGACCCTAGCCCCCCGGCATACAGACTATGGCAGCATAGATACTGGAGACTGAAAGCACAGCTCCCACACCACTAGAGGATATCAACAGACCACCAACTTACTACCCTGAGACCAGACTGAGTATAGTCCCCACACCACTAGAGGATATCAACAGACCACCAACTTACTACCCTGAGACCAGACTGAGTATAGTCCCCACACCACCAGAGGGATATCAACAGACCACCAACTTACTACCCTGAGGCCAGGCTGAGTATAGTCCCCACACCACTAGAGGATATCAACAGACCACCAACTTACTACCCTGAGACCAGGCTGAGTATAGCCCCCACACCACTACAGGGATATCAACAGACCACCAACTTACTACCCTGAGACCAGGCTGAGTATAGCCCCACACCACTAGAGGGATATCAACAGACCAACTTACTACCCTGAGACCAGGCCGAGTATAGTCCCCACACCACTAGAGGGATATCAACAGACCACCAACTTACTACCCTGAGACCAGGCTGAGTATAGTCCCCCACACCACTAGATGGATATCAACAGACCACCAACTTACTACCCTGAGACCAGACTGAGTATAGTCCCCACACCACTAGAGGGATATCAACAGACCAACTTACTACCCTGAGACCAGGCTGAGTATAGTCCCCACACCACTAGAGGGATATCAACAGACCAACTTACTACCCTGAGACCAGGCTGAGTATAGTCCCCACACCACTAGAGGGATATCAACAGACCACCAACTTACTACCCTGAGACCAGGCCGAGTATAGTCCCCACACCACTAGAGGGATATCAACAGACCACCAACTTACTAACCTGAGACCAGGCTGAGTATAGTCCCCACACCACTAGAGGGATATCAACAGACCAACTTACTACCCTGAGACCAGACTGAGTATAGTCCCCACACCACCAGAGGGATATCAACAGACCACCAACTTACTACCCTGAGACCAGACTGAGTATAGTCCCCACACCACTAGAGGGATATCAACAGACCACCAACTTACTACCCTGAGACCAGACTGAGTATAGTCCCCACACCACTAGAGGGATATCAACAGACCACCAACTTACTACCCTGAGACCAGGCTGAGTATAGTCCCCACACCACTAGAGGGATATCAACAGACCACCAACTTACTACCCTGAGACCAGACTGAGTATAGTCCCCACACCACTAGAGGGATATCAACAGACCAACTTACTACCCTGAGACCAGGCTGAGTATAGTCCCCACACCACTAGAGGGATATCAACAGACCACCAACTTACTACCCTGAGACCAGACTGAGTATAGTCCCCACACCACTAGAGGGATATCAACAGACCAACTTACTACCCTGAGGCCAGGCTGAGTATAGTCCCCACACCACTAGAGGGATATCAACAGACCACCAACTTACTACCCTGAGACCAGACTGAGTATAGTCCCCACACCACTAGAGGGATATCAACAGACCAACTTACTACCCTGAGACCAGGCTGAGTATAACCCCCACACCACTAGAGGATATCAACAGACCACCAACTTACTACCCTGAGACCAGGCTGAGTATAGTCCCCACACCACTAGAGGGATATCAACAGACCAACTTACTACCCTGAGACCAGGCTGAGTATAACCCCCACACCACTAGAGGGATATCAACAGACCACCAACTTACTACCCTGAGACCAGACTGAGTATAGTCCCCACACCACTAGAGGGATATCAACAGACCACCAACTTACTACCCTGAGACCAGACTGAGTATAGTCCCCACACCACTAGAGGGATATCAACAGACCACCAACTTACTACCCTGAGACCAGGCTGAGTATAGTCCCCACACCACTAGAGGGATATCAACAGACCACCAACTTACTACCCTGAGACCAGGCTGAGTATAGCCCCCACACCACTAGAGGGATATCAACAGACCACCAACTTACTACCCTGAGACCAGGCTGAGTATAGTCCCCACACCACTAGAGGGATATCAACAGACCACCAACTTACTACCCTGAGACCAGACTGAGTATAGTCCCCACACCACTAGAGGGATATCAACAGACCACCAACTTACTACCCTGAGACCAGGCTGAGTATAGTCCCCCACACCACTAGATGGATATCAACAGACCACCAACTTACTACCCTGAGACCAGACTGAGTATAGTCCCCACACCACTAGAGGGATATCAACAGACCAACTTACTACCCTGAGACCAGGCTGAGTATAGTCCCCACACCACTACAGGGATATCAACAGACCAACTTACTACCCTGAGACCAGGCCGAGTATAGTCCCCACACCACTAGAGGGATATCAACAGACCACCAACTTACTACCCTGAGACCAGGCTGAGTATAGTCCCCACACCACTAGAGGGATATCAACAGACCACCAACTTACTACCCTGAGACCAGGCTGAGTATAGTCCCCACACCACTAGAGGGATATCAACAGACCACCAACTTACTAACCTGAGACCAGGCTGAGTATAGTCCCCACACCACTAGATGGATATCAACAGACCAACTTACTACCCTGAGACCAGACTGAGTATAGTCCCCACACCACCAGAGGGATATCAACAGACCACCAACTTACTACCCTGAGACCAGACTGAGTATAGTCCCCACACCACTAGAGGGATATCAACAGACCACCAACTTACTACCCTGAGACCAGACTGAGTATAGTCCCCACACCACTAGAGGGATATCAACAGACCACCAACTTACTAACCTGAGACCAGGCTGAGTATTGTCCCCACACCACTAGAGGGATATCAACAGACCACCAACTTACTACCCTGAGACCAGGCTGAGTATAGTCCCCACACCACTAGAGGGATATCAACAGACCACCAACTTACTAACCTGAGACCAGGCTGAGTATAGTCCCCACACCACTAGAGGGATATCAACAGACCACCAACTTACTACCCTGAGACCAGACTGAGTATAGTCCCCACACCACTAGAGGGATATCAACAGACCACCAACTTACTACCCTGAGACCAGACTGAGTATAGTCCCCACACCACTAGAGGGATATCAACAGACCACCAACTTACTACCCTGAGACCAGGCTGAGTATAGCCCACGAAGATCTCCTCTAACGCACGTTGGGGGCACCAACCTGGACAGGAAGATCACGTTAGTGACTCAACCCACTCAAGTGACGCACCCCTCCTAGGGACAGCATGGAAGAGCACTAAAAAGCCAGTGACTCAGCCCCCGTAATAGGGTCAGAGGCAGAGAATCCCAGTGGAGAGAGGGGAACCGGCCATGCAGAGACAGCAAGGGTGGTTCGTCACTCCAGTGCCTTTCCGTTCACCATCGCACCCCTGGGCCAGACTACACTCAATCATATGACCCACTGAAGAGATGAGTCTTCAGTAAAGACTTAAGGTCGAGACCGAGTCTGAGTCTCTTATATGGACCATTCCATAAAAATGGTGCTCTATAGGAGAAAGCCCTCCAGTTGTTTGCTTCGAAATTCTAGGGACAATTAGGACACCTGCGTCTTGTGACTGTAGCGTACGTGTAGGTATGTTCGGCAAGACCAAATCGGAGACGTCCTTGGGTAGGTGGAATCTTTGGGTTGCCTGTGAATTTATAACACGGCTTTTGATGATCCTTGGTTGAGGTCTGAGCAGATTATTTGTTGCGATTGCAAACGTAATAAAATGGTGGTCCGATAGTCCAGGATTATGAGGAAAAACATTTATTCCACAGGACAAAACTAGATTCAGGGTATGACTGTGGCAGTGAGTAGGTCCAGAGACATGTTGGACAAAACCCACTGACTCGATGATGGCTCCGAAAGCCTTTTGGAGTGGGTCTGTGGACTTTTCCATGTGAATATTAAAGTCACCAAAGATTAGAATATGATCTGCCATGACTACAAGGTCCGATAGGAATTCAGGGAACTCAGTGAGAAACGCTGTATATGGCCCAGGAGGCCTGTAAACATTAGCTATAAAAAGTGATTGAGCAGGCTGCATAGATTTCATGACGAGGAACTCAAAGGACAAAAACACAGTCATTTCATTTTTTGTAAATTGAAATTTGCTGTCGTAAATGCTGTCGTAAATGCTGTCGTAAATGCTGTCGTAAATGCTGTCGTAAATGTTAGGTTTAGGGGTTAGGGAAAACAGGATTTTGAATGGGAATCCTTTAGGATACATTAGGATTAATCAATATATATTATCACAGCTGCAGTCCTCTGATGTCAATGAATATCAAAACGCATTACTCTTGACCACACACACACACACACCACACACACGCACGCACGCACACACACACACACACACACACACACACACACACACACGCACGCACACACGCACGCACGCACGCACGCACACACACACACACACACACACACACACACACACACACACACACACACGCACACACACACACACACACACACACACACACACACACACACACACACACACGCACACACACACACACCACACACACAGAGCACGCACACACACACACAGAGCACGCACACCACACACACACACACACACACACACATACACAGAGCACGCACACACACACACACAGAGCACGCACACACACACACACACACACACACACACACACACACACACACACGCACACACACACACACACACACACACACACACACACACACACACACACACACAGAGCACACACACACACACAGAGCACACACACACACACACACACACACACACACACACACACACACGCACACAGAGCACACACACACACACAGAGCACACACACACACACACACACACACACACACACACACACACACACAGACACACACACACACACACAGCACAGAGCACACACACACACACACACACACACACACACACACACACACACACACACACAGAGCACACACACAGAGCACACACAGAGCACACACACACACACACACACACAGAGCACGCACACACACACACACACGCACACACACACGCACACACACACACGAACACGCACACACACACAGAGCACGCACACACACACACACACACACACACACACACACACACACACACACACACACACACACACACACACACACACACACACACACACACACACACACACACACACACACACACACACACACACAGGGTGAGAGAAAGAAAGAGAGTGACATCATAGGGGGCAGTATAATGTTAGGAACTATAGCTTTCCCTTGTATTTGAGTAATGTTTTAATTGCACAGCCTGTGTGTACAATACTTTAGGTCTTTCTAGTCTGACTGGTGCAACGGGTTTGTACATGCTGCAGTCTCAGGATGCTTTGCTGTGTGCTCACTATGCTGCATAGAACCATGATGAAACAACCATTGGCAGTGCAGGAAACAAGGAATGGCAGACATGATGTAGGCCCAAATGTAGTAAGTGTGTGTGTGTGTGTGTGTGTGTGTGTGTGTGTGTGTGGGGGGGCATTAGTAAAACAAGGACAATTCACCGGTCCCCACAAGGAGAAAGGCTGTTTTAGGTTACAATTAGAGTTAGGTTTGGGTTTAAGTTCAGGGAAAATAGGATTTTGAATGGGACTAAATTGTTTGGTCCCACAATGATAGTAAAATAAACATGTTTGTGTTAATTATTCCTTAAAACTGTATTTGATAATGCATGTCTTTAAGTGCTATGATTTCGTGGTGACTCTCATGGGTAAATTAGTGTGGCCAATTAATTAAAGTGAGTCTTGGATCAGTGTGATCCATTTACTTAATTAATTAATACCTGACATTGAACAAGATTATTCCTGTTCAACGAACTGCTAGTCTGCAGCAGAGTCCACTCTGTCCCTAGATGAGATCTCAGTGTTTATCGCTGACATGGCGGCACAGGCATATTCTATCCTCATTTTTATCCAAACTGTGTGCGCGGTGATGGCGCGCTAAGGCGCAGAGTGGTGTACATGGATGTGCGTTCGTTGTTGGAAGTGACAAAGGTGTGTGTGTATATGTTGGAGCTGCCTGAGAGGAGAGGCCATTTTGTACAGCGAGGCAGGCAGGCAAGGCGTCTGTACATGTCTGTCTGTGTATTTTCACGTCAGTTTAACAGGAAGCGTGCCATTGTGCGTATGAGAGCGAACATTTCAGTGTTGGGGGGCGCGAACTAGCTGAGCAGTAGTAACAACACCCAAACCGATTTCTTCACTTTCCTGAGCGTTCACTGTCCTTTCTACACTGTTTCCTCTGTGCAATGGATGGGTATGTTGCTTTTTTCTTTACAGTAATTGCCCGTTACACAAAAGCATGTAACATTTTTGCAGGAAACCTCGCACTGTTTAATGTGTAGTGGAATTATAGTCACGGATAGAAAATGTTGAGATTTGCACGCGGGGGGGGGGGGACAACAAACAAGCCCCCTCGCAGCCTAAACCTAACCTTTTAAGTGTTCACATAGATTTATTGGTCATATTCTATTCAACTAAGGACTTCACGTCACTGAAAAAAAACTATAGATTAGAGAGGTCATCATATTTCTGTGTCTATCCGCATGGACGTTTGCTAGTTCATTATCTAGAGTTGACTTAATAAAGTCATAGAAAATAGCCCGTTTTCCTTCAATTGTTGAGCTAGTTGCCTACGCTTTTTCTATTGTCCCTACTCTCGCATGATATGTGTCATTACTGTAAGTAATACAGTATCGCCACACATGGACAGTAAAAGTAACAAATCAAGACATTGATTAAGATATGCTGCCATTTTAAGATATGCAAGGGGCGTTTCTTTCTTCGCGAAAACAACAAGAGGCTCTTGATACATAGACTACCTAAAGCATCATTATGTACAACTAGTTACAACAGAATAGTCTTCAAGTAAAATGGTGTAATTTAAGCATAGATATACATGATAACAGAGCTGTTTAAACAACGGAATATGAGCTATTCTAAATCATTGTTTATTACTTGTGTGCGTGGGAAAATAACGGCATGTGGGCGGGGGGGCTGGTCGATAGATTTATAAAATCTTCATCCTACAACATTTCTCTACAAAATTTTCAGACAATTATTTTCAGATACATATGCTCAATTATCCAACAGGTGTATCGGCTGCACACATTAACACAGATATACATGCTATAACTTAGTAATAACATGTAATAAAAACCGTCATAACCTATGACGCGTTTTTTTTTGTATACTATTTTTGCCTATAAACTAACTTGCAATTGGTGACCATAATTGTGCAGTTTGGTTCGCCAATTTGTAGCATTTCTATCTATGCCACCTCTCAACTTCGAATGATCTGCCACGCTGTCTGCCTTGCCTTCTCTTCCCGAAACAAAAGACTGTCGCTTAACTGTTGACCGCTCGGTCCTCTCTCCATTTCTTATTCGTGTGACAAATACAATGCAACAATGTAACGAGGTGGAAGTGGATCATCAGTTAGTTAGCTGGGGCCTCGTGTAGGATATGGATATTACAAGTAGCGTTAAATGTAGTGGATGGTTCCAATGTGCAGTGAGCTGATTGTGTTGTGAGCTTCTCCAGTGGGGATTTCCGTGATTGTACATCACACATCTCTACGGCAACTATCAGTGATAAGACGGGCTATTGTTTTGGCGTGCGAGCTGTTTGCCACATCATCCCGTATTGATGTGAACCAAACACAACAGCTGTCGTATTGTTGATGAATGCGTGTCATCATAACACCAACCAGGTTTCCATCGAACCTTTTTATGCAGTAAAGTAGGTCTAAATGTCGAACCTTTTTATGCAGTAAAGTAGGTCTAAATGTCGAACCTTTTTATGCAGTAAAGTAGGTCTACATGTCGGATAAAACATGTCACGACAGATGGAAACAGAACATTTTGTCGGTAAACTTTTAACATTTTGAAAAAACGAAATACGATAGACAAGGTGGGATCTTTTTGTGTCGGTAAAGTCAATTATGCAAGAAATGTCGATGGGAACGTTTTTAGTACGCGAATATTGATATAATAACCAACATAGGACATATTGTGTGGTCCTCCCACTCAGACTCGTCGGGAAAGCATGCAGTTTATTAAGCTACAGATGAAATAAGTTATGAACTTCACAGGGTGGTGAAAGTGCAAGATGATGAGCTTGATGCTGCTTTCCAATAAATATCGAGGGTCTTATTCTGGTGACATGATCATCGATGCTTGACTGCCTGTTTGACAAATAAAAATATATTTTTTGGTCCATTATAATCTCACCATGTATGGTTGGTTAGAGGGCACATGCAAAGGCACACTCACTATATAACTACCTCTTGTTGGTGAGAAAACAATCAGTAAATTTGAAAATGCGATGGAAACCCATTTAACTTGTATTTTTTATTCAGTTCATGGGAATTTTACCTCAACATTTATATACAGTTGAAGTGGGAAGTTTACATACACCTTAGCCAAATGAATGTAAATTCATTTTTTCACAATTCCTGACATTTTAATCCTAGTATAAATTCCCTGTTTTAGGTCAGTTAGGATCACCACTTTATTTTAAGAATGTGAAATGTCAGAATAATAGTAGAGAGAATGATTTATTTCAGCTTTTATTTCTTTCATCACATTCCCAGTGGGTCAGAAGTTTACATACACTCAATTAGTATTTGGTAGCATTGCATTTAAATTGTTTAACTTTTTTTCTCCAAACGTTTCGGGTAGCCTTCCCACAATAAGTTGGGTGAATTTTGGCCCATTCCTCCTGACTGAGCTGGTGTAACTGAGTCAGGTTTGTTGGCCTCCTTGCTCGCACATTCTTTTTCAGTTCTTCCCGCGCATTTTCTATAAGATTGAGGTCAGGGCTTTGTGATGGCCACTCCAATACCTTGACATTGTTGTCCTTAAGCCATTTTGCCACAACTTTGGAAGTATCCTTGGGGTCATTGTCCATTTGGAAGACCCATTTGTGACCAAGCTTTAACTTCCTGACTGATGTCTTAAGATGTTGCTTCAATATATCCACATAATTTTCCTCCCTCATGATGCCATCTATTTTGTGAAGTGCACCAGTCCCTCCTGCAGCAAAGCACCCCCACAACATGATGCTGCCACCCCCGTGCTTCACGGTTGGGATGGTGTTCTTCAGCTTGCAAGCCTCCCCCTTTTTCCTCCAAACATAACGATGGTCATTATGGCCAAACAGTTCTATTTTTGTTTCATCAGACCAGAGGACATTTCTCCAAAAAGTACGATCTAAACATGACATTTGTGGAGTGGTTGAAAAACAAGTTTTAATGACTCCAACCTAAGTGTATATACACTTCTGACTTCAACTGTATATATATGTGCACCAGGCTACGTCATCCACAACAGGTCAATTTGATGGAAACTTGTTGGAAAATGCCCATATCGTTTTTATGTGGATTATAGATGATTATTCACATGCAAATCTGTCACTAATTGTATGTAAACACGGGCTACAGTGATAACACATAAATTAATCAAGAAGTTGTTTCTGACATGGGGAAATATGCCTAAGTGATATGCGTGTTTGCTGAACACACTGTCAATGGTGGGCGTTTAACCCAACATATTTGCACACTGGTGAAAAAGTACCCAATTGTCGTACTTGAGTAAAAGTAAAGATACCTTTATAGAAAATAGCTCAAGTAAAAAGGAATGCCACAGAGTAAAATATTACTTGAGTAAAAGTAAAGATACCTTTATAGAAAATAGCTCAAGTAAAAAGGAATGCCACAGAGTAAAATACTACTTGAGTAAAAGTCTAAAATAATCTGGTTTTAAGCATACTTATGTACAACGGTGGAAAAAGTATTCAATTGTCATACTTGAGTAGACGTAAATGCTGTACATACATCAAATTCCTTGTATATTAAGCGAACATGACAGCACGATTTTCTTGTTTTGTTCATTTACGGACAGTCAGAGACACACTCCAACACTTGGACATCATTTACAAACGCAGTATTTGTGTACATACTTTCTTTAGCAATGTAGTGGAGTAAAAGTAAAAGTTGTCAAAAATATCAATGGTAAAGTACAGATGCAGACCAAAAACAACTTAAGCAGTACTTTAGAATATTGTCTTCCGCTGTATTTGCACCAAATGTTGAGACATGCATGAATGATGACACTCGTTTTTGTTCAGTTTCCTTTCTTATTTATTAAAACTGAGAACTCAACTCATACAGAGGGATTTTCAGTGTTTTAGTAATTAGTAATTATAAATGGTCTGTTCCCTTTACACAACCTACAGCAATGCTGATAAGAATGAAGTAGTTGTCACTGTCCAATGGACCTGTTGCAATAGCAAGGTCTGTCCAACGGACCTGTTGCAATAGCAAGGTCTGTCCAATGAACCTGTTGCAATAGCAAGGTCTGTCCAATGGACCTGTTGCAATAGCAAGGTCTGTCCAATGGACCTGTTGCAATAGCAAGGTCTGTCCAACGGACCTGTTGCAATAGCAAGGTCTGTCCAATGGACCTGTTGCAATAGCAAGGTCTGTCCAATGGACCTGTTGCAATAGCAAGGTCTGTCCAATGGACCTGTTGCAATAGCAAGGTCTGTCCAATGGACCTGTTGCAATAGCAAGGTCTGTCCAATGGACCTGTTGCAATAGCAAGGTCTGTCCAATGGACCTGTTGCAATAGCAAGGTCTGTCCAATGGACCTGTTGCAATAGAGCAGGTTTATTGCTATCAGGTATCGCTTTTGACAAACTGTTTTCGTAGTCATTCACCCTACACACTAGACCCTACACACGAGTCCCTACACACTAGTCCCTACACACTAGACCCTACACACTAGACCCTACACACGGGACCCTACACACTAGACCCTACACACAAGACCCTACACATGGGACCCTACACACTAGACCCTACACACTAGTCCCTACACACTAGACCCTACACACTAGTCCCTATACACTAGACTCTACACACTAGACCCTACACACTGGACCCTACACACTAGACCTTATGAAACTAGACCCTACACACTAGTCCCTACACACTAGACCCTACACACTAGACCCTACACACTAGTCCCTACACACTGGACCCTACATACTAGACCCTACACACTAGACCCTACACACTAGACCCTACACACTGGACCCTACACACTGGACCCTACATACTAGACCCTACACACTGGACCCTACACACTAGACCCTACACACTGGACCCTACACACTAGTCCCTACACACTGGACCCTACATACTAGACCCTACACACTGGACCCTACACACTAGACCCTACACACTGGACCCTACATACTAGACCCTACACACTAGACCCTACACACTGGACCCTACATACTAGACCCTACACACTAGACCTTACACACTAGACCTTACACACTAGACCCTACACACTAGACCCTACACACTATACCCTACACACTAGACCCTACACACTAGACCCTACACACTAGACCCTACACACTATACCCTACACACTAGACCCTACACACTAGACCCTACACACTGGACCCTACACACTATACCCTACACACTATACCTTACACACTAGACCCTACACACTAGTCCCTACACCCTACACACTAGACCCTACACACTAGTCCCTACATCCTACACACTAGTCCCTACACCCTACACACTAGTCCCTACACCCTACACACTAGACCCTACACACTAGTCCCTACACCCTACACACTAGACCCTACACACTAGACCCTACACACTAGACCCTACACACTAGACCCTACACACTAGTCCCTACACACTAGACCCTACACACTAGTCCCTACACACTAGTCCCTACACCCTACACACTAGACCCTACACACTAGACCCTACACACTAGACCCTACACACTAGACCCTACACACTAGACCCTACACACTAGTCCCTACACACTAGTCCCTACACACTAGTCCCTACACCCTACACACTAGTCCCTACACCCTACACACTAGACCCTACACACTAGTCCCTACACACTAGTCCCTACACCCTACACACTAGTCCCTACACCCTACACACTAGACCCTACACACTAGACCCTACACACTAGACCCTACACACTAGTCCCTACACACTAGTCCCTACACCCTACACACTAGTCCCTACACACTAGTCCCTACACCCTACACACTAGTCCCTACACACTAGTCCCTACACCCTACACACTAGTCCCTACACCCTACACACTAGTCCCTACACCCTACACACTAGACCCTACACACTAGACCCTACACACTAGTCCCTACACACTAGTCCCTACACACTAGTCCCTACACCCTACACACTAGTCCCTACACCCTACACACTAGTCCCTACACACTAGTCCCTACACCCTACACACTAGTCCCTACACCCTACACACTAGACCCTACACACTAGACCCTACACACTAGACCCTACACACTAGACCCTACACACTAGACCCTACACACTACACCCTACACACTAGTCCCTACACCCTACACACTAGACCCTACACACTAGACCCTACACACTAGACCCTACACACTAGTCCCTACACACTAGTCCCTACACCCTACACACTAGACCCTACACACTACACCCTACACACTAGTCCCTACACCCTACACACTAGTCCCTACACCCTACACACTAGACCCTACACACTAGTCCCTACACACTAGTCCCTACACACTAGTCCCTACACCCTACACCCTACACACTAGTCCCTACACCCTACACACTAGACCCTACACCCTACACACTAGACCCTACACACTAGTCCCTACACACTAGTCCCTACACCCTAGTCCCTACACCCTACACACTAGTCCCTACACCCTACACACTAGTCCCTACACACTAGTCCCTACACCCTACACACTAGTCCCTACACCCTACACCCTACACACTAGTCCCTACACCCTACACACTAGACCCTACACACTAGACCCTACACACTAGACCCTACACACTAGTCCCTACACACTAGTCCCTACACCCTACACACTAGACCCTACACACTAGTCCCTACACCCTACACACTAGTCCCTACACACTACACACTAGACCCTACACACTAGTCCCTACACACTAGTCCCTACACACTAGACCCTACACACTAGTCCCTACACACTAGTCCCTACACCCTACACACTAGACCCTACACACTAGACCCTACACACTAGTCCCTACACACTAGACCCTACACACTAGACCCTACACCCTACACACTAGACCCTACACACTAGTCCCTACACCCTACACACTAGTCCCTACACCCTACACACTAGTCCCTACACCCTACACACTAGACCCTACACACTAGTCCCTACACACTAGTCCCTGCACACTAGTCCCTACACACTAGTCCCTACACCCTACACCCTACACACTAGTCCCTACACCCTACACACTAGTCCCTACACCCTACACCCTACACACTAGTCCCTACACCCTACACACTAGACCCTACACACTAGACCCTACACACTAGACCCTACACACTAGTCCCTACACACTAGTCCCTACACCCTACACACTAGACCCTACACACTAGACCCTACACACTAGTCCCTACACCCTACACACTAGTCCCTACACCCTACACACTAGACCCTACACACTAGTCCCTACACACTAGTCCCTACACACTAGTCCCTACACACTACACACTAGACCCTACACACTAGTCCCTACACACTAGTCCCTACACACTAGACCCTACACACTAGTCCCTACACACTAGTCCCTACACCCTACACACTAGACCCTACACACTAGACCCTACACACTAGTCCCTACACACTAGACCCTACACACTAGACCCTACACACTACACCCTACACACTAGTCCCTACACCCTACACACTAGTCCCTACACCCTACACACTAGACCCTACACACTAGTCCCTACACACTAGTCCCTGCACACTAGTCCCTACACACTAGTCCCTACACACTAGTCCCTACACACTAGACCCTACACACTAGTCCCTACACACTAGTCCCTACACACTAGTCCCTACACCCTACACACTAGACCCTACACACTAGACCCTACACACTAGTCCCTACACACTAGACCCTACACACTAGACCCTACACCCTACACACTAGACCCTACACACTAGACCCTACACACTTTATACACATTATAATACACACATTATAATATTAATTTAATGTATTTTATTCTCTGTTTGGAGAACAATGTACAAATCCCCAAATTGAGGTCGTTATTCTGAATGTCCTGTCCAAAATAAACATGATCTAAAATGCTATACAACACCATGTGATGTGAATGTCAAATATACTAAACTCTCTCCACTTAAACTTGTAAGACGAGCTCCCTTCTTTGTAGCCGTTGTACAGTATTTTCTTATAGAATCATCAACACCTGCCTTTCTTTCCTGGGATGGTGAGAAGATATGCAGTGGTGAACAGCGTCTTTTAATTCAGAACTGTTGGCTGAAGACGGAATTAGAATAAACACAAATGTAACATCCGGTTTCCTTGGTTCTGTCCGTGAACCTGCTCTATGTGTGTTTTGCAGTATGTTAAATGGCAAATGCATATAGACTCAGCAACACTAAAAGAATCGTCCTCTCTCTGTCAACTGCGTTTAGTTTCAGCAAACTTATTAACATGTGTAAATATTTGTATGAACATAACAAGACTCAACAACTGAGACATAAACTGAACAAGTTCCACAGACATGTGACTAACATAAATGGAATAATGTGTCTCTGAACAAGGGGGGGTCAGAATAAAAAGTATCAGTCATTATCTCAAATCAAATCAAATGTTATTTGTCACATACACATGGTTAGCAGATGTTAATGCGAGTGTAGCGAAATGCTTGTGCTTCTAGTTCCGACAATGCGGTAATAACCAACAAGTAATCTAGCTAACAATTCCAAAACTACTACCTTATAGACACAAGTGTAAGGGGATAAAGAATATGTACATAAAGATATATGAATGAGTGATGGTACAGAGCGGCATAGGCAAGATACAGTAGATGGTATCGAGTACAGTATATACATATGAGATGAGTATGTAAACAAAGTGGCATAGTTAAAGTGGCTAGTGATACATGTATTACATAAGGATGCAGTAGATGATATAGAGTACAGTATATACGTATACATATGAGATGAATAATGTAGGGTAAGTAAACATTATATTAGGTAGCATTGTTTAAAGTGGCTAGTGATATATTTTACATCATTTCCCATCAATTCCCATTATTAAAGTGGCTGGAGTTGAGTCAGTGTGTTGGCAGCGGCCACTCAATGTTAGTGGTGGCTGTTTAACAGTCTGATGGCCTTGAGATAGAAGCTGTTTTTCAGTCTCTCGGTCCCAGCTTTGATGCACCTGTACTGACCTCGCCTTCTGGATGATAGCGGGGTGAACAGGCGGTGGCTCGGGTGGTTGCTGTCCTTGATGATCTTTATGACCTTCCTGTGACATTGGGTGGTGTAGGTGTCCTGGAGGACAGGTAGTTTGCCCCCGGTGATGCGTTGTGCAGACCTCACTACCCTCTGGAGAGCCTTACGGTTGAGGGCGGAGCAGTTGCCGTACCAGGCCGCCAGGATGCTCTCGATTGTGCATCTGTAGAAGTTTGTGAGTGCTTTTGGTGACAAGCCGAATTTCTTCAGCCTCCTGAGGTTGAAGAGGCGCTGCTGCGCCTTCTTCACGATGTTGTCTGTGTGGGTGGACCAATTCAGTTTGTCTGTGATGTGTACGCCGAGGAACTTAAAACTTACTACCCTCTCCACTACTGTTCCATCGATGTGGATAGGGGGGTGTTCCCTCTGCGGTTTCCTGAAGTCCTGATTCCTGGTGTGGCCACCAGCTGCATTTAGTACTGCAGTGCATCTCCTCCTCATGGACTGCACCAGATTTGCCAGTTCTTGCTGTGAGATGTTACCCCACTCTTCCACCAAGGCACCTGCAAGTTCCCAGACATTTCTGGGGGGAATTGCCCTCACCCTCCGATCCAACAGGTCCCAGACGTGCTCAATGGGATTGAGATCCGGGCTCTTCGCTGGCCATGACAGAACACTGACATTCCTGTGTTGCAGGAAATCATACATAGAACGAGCAGTATGGCTGGTGGCATTGTCATGCTGGAGGGTCATGTCAGGATGAGCCTGCAGGAAGGGTACCACATGAGGGAGGAGGATGTCAGGATGAGCCTGCAGGAAGGGTACCACATGAGGGAGGAGGATGTCAGGATGAGCCTGCAGGAAGGGTACCACATGAGGGAGGAGGATGTCAGGATGAGCCTGCAGGAAGGGTACCACATGAGGGAGGAGGATGTCAGGATGAGCCTGCAGGAAGGGTACCACATGAGGGAGGAGGATGTCAGGATGAGCCTGCAGGAAGGGTACCACATGAGGGAGGAGGATGTCAGGATGAGCCTGCAGGAAGGGGAGGATGTCAGGATGAGCCTGCAGGAAGGGTACATGAGGGAGGAGGATGTCAGGATGAGCCTGCAGGAAGGGTACCACATGAGGGAGGAGGATGTCAGGATGAGCCTGCAGGAAGGATACCACATGAGGGAGGAGGATGTCAGGAAGGGTACCACATGAGGGAGGAGGATGTCAGGATGAGCCTGCAGGAAGGGTACCGCATGAGGGAGGAGGATGTCTTCCCTGTAACACACAGCGTTGAGATTGCCTGCAATGACAACAAGCTCAGTCCGATGATACTGTGACACACCGCCCCAGACCATGACGGACCCTCCACCTCCAAATCGATCCCGCTCCAGAGTACAGGCCTCAATGTAACGCTCATTCCTTCGACTATAAACGCAAATCCAACCATCACCCCTGGTGAGACAAAACCGTGACTCGTCAGTGAAGAGCACTTTTTGCCAGTCCTGTCTGGTCCAGCGACGGTGGGTTTGTGCCCATAGGCAACGTTGTTGCCGGTGATGTCTGGTGAGGACCAGCCTTATACAACAGGCCTACAAACCCTCAGTCCAGCCTCTCTCAGCCTATTGCGGACAGTCTGAGAACTCATGGAGGGATTGTGTGTTCCTGGTGTAACTCGGGCAGTTGTTGTTGCCATCCTGTACCTGTCCCACAGGCGCATGTTTACAATGAAGATCTGTGAAGTTATTTAGATTTTTACGAATTATCTTTCAAAGACAGGGTCCTGAAAAAGGGGACTTTTCTTTTTTTGCTGTGTTTATATAGGAAATGCTGTGCCATTTGGTAATTAATCAATTAATAATACAAACATACATTTTCCATGGCCATGATATACATAGGCCCTACAAATTATCAGACTGACAATATCTAATATCAGGCCCATTTGGGATATAAGACCCTATAGCTCAGGCCCTATATCAGACCCTATATGGAGAGAGAGAAACAGGCCCATCCACAACATTGATATCAGGCCCTATATCAGGCCCTATATCAGGCCCTATATCAGACCCTATATCAGGCCCTATATCAGACCCTATATCAGGCCCTATATCAGACCCTATATCAGGCCCTATATCAGGCCCTATATCAGACCTTACATATGAGCCTCCTTTATCTTTCCTTTCTAAACAGACAGACCGGTATGGCCCAGTCACATGCCTGCATGTTTGTTGGGCCTGTAGAGACAGGAAACTGCTGTGACTGTTTCCTGGTCTGTTTCTGTCTTCCTGGTTGGGGCAGGCAGGAAAGAGAGATGGAATGTGTCTGTCTCTTCCTGGTTGGGCCAGGCAGGAAAGAGAGATGGAATGTGTCTGTCTCTTCCTGGTTGGGCCAGGCAGGAAAGAGAGATGGAGTGTGTCTGTCTCTTCCTGGTTGGGCCAGGCAGGAAAGAGAGATGGAATGTGTCTGTCTCTTCCTGGTTGGGCCAGGCAGGAAAGAGAGATGGAATGTGTCTGTCTCTTCCTGGTTGGGCGAGGCAGGAAAGAGAGATGGAATGTGTCTGTCTCTTCCTGGTTGGGCCAGGCAGGAAGGAGAGATGGAATGTGTCTGTCTCTTCCTGGTTGGGGCAGGCAGGAAAGAGAGATGGAATGTGTCTGTCTCTTCCTGGTTGGGCCAGGCAGGAAAGAGAGATGGAATGTGTCTGTCTCTTCCTGGTTGGGCCAGGCAGGAAGGAGAGATGGAATGTGTCTGTCTCTTCCTGGTTGGGCCAGGCAGGAAAGAGAGATGGAAAGTGTCTGTCTGATGAAGTGAGTCATCTGTGGTGCTGCTTTACTTTCCTGCTCAGTGACATTGTTCCTGTTGGTGAATACCTCTCAGATTCAACACAAACACGAGGCTAAAAAAGGGTCAATCAACTAGAGGTCGACCGATTATGATTTTTTAATGCCGATACCGGTTATTGGAGGACCAAAACAGCCAATACCGGTTATTGGAGGACCAAAACAGCCGATACCGGTTATTGGAGGACCAAAACAGCCGATACCGGTTATTGGAGGACCAAAACAGCCGATACCGGTTATTGGAGGACCAAAACAGCCGATACCGGTTATTGGAGGACCAAAACAGCCGATACCGGTTATTGGAGGACCAAAACAGCCAATACCGGTTATTGGAGGACCAAAACAGCCAATACCGGTTATTGGAGGACCAAAACAGCCGATACCGGTTATTGGAGGACCAAAACAGCCAATACCGGTTATTGGAGGACCAAAATACAGAACCTTATTTTAACCGGTAAAATCAATTGGAGGACCAAAATAACAGCCGATACCGATTATTGTAGGACCAAAAGATGCTCTATAAAACAATGTTATTGGAGGACCAAAACAGCCGATATTGTCAGTTTGGCCGTGTTTCATATGGAGGAATAAAACACAGCCTGAGACATGACTGACTGGTTATTGGAGGACCAAAACAGCCTGAGATGACCTGGGTTATTTACATTACATTTAAGAGGACCAAAACAGCCGATACCGGTTATTGGAGGACCAAAACAGCCGATACCGGTTATTGGAGGACCAAAACAGCCTGATACATGTTATTGGAGGACCAAAACAGCCAATACTGACGGTTATTGGAGGACCAAAACAGCCAACATGACCTGGTTATTGGAGGACCAAAACAGCCAATACCGGTTATTGGAGGACCAAAACAGCCGATACCGGTTATTGGAGGACCAAAACAGCCAATACCGGTTATTGGAGGACCAAAACAGCCAATACCGGTTATTGGAGGACCAAAACAGCCGATACCGGTTAATCAACCGTTTATTATTTTTATTTTTGTAATAATGACAATTACAACAATACTGATTGAACACTTATTTTAACTTAATATAAAATACATAAATAAAATCAATTCAGAACTGCATATCTCTGGGGTAACACATAAATAACACCATAGGCTATATAGGCATCACCATATGTACTGTGACAAACTGTGTTACAATAGATGTTCTCTATAAAACAATGTTGACTGTGTGACAGAAGAATGTAGCTTTGGCATTTAGCTACTGTGCTCCTAGCATATTGTCAGTTTGGCCGTGGCAAAAGTAGTTCACTATAGAGGGAATAGGGTGCCATTTGGAACACAGCCTGAGACATGACTGACTGGACTGACAGAGCATCTGAGCTACAGGGAACACAGCCTGAGACATGACTGACTGGACTGACAGAGCATCTGAGCTATAGGGAACACAGCCTGAGACATGACTGACTGGACTGACAGAGCAGCTGAGCTACAGGGAACACAGCCTGATACATGACTGACTGGACTGACAGAGCAGCTGAGCTACAGGGAACACAGCCTGAGACATGACTGACTGGACTGACAGAGCAGCTGAGCTACAGGGAACACAGCCTGAGACATGACTGACTGGACTGACAGAGCAGCTGAGCTACAGGGAACACAGCCTGAGACATGACTGATAGAGCAGCTGAGCTACAGGGAACACAGCCTGAGACATGACTGACAGAGCAGCTGAGCTACAGGGAACACAGCCTGAGACATGACTGATGACTGAGCTAGAGGGAACAGCCTGAACATGACTGAGAGCAGCTGAGCTAAGGGAACACAGCCTGATACATGACTGACTGGACTGACAGAGCAGCTGAGCTACAGGGAACACAGCCTGAGACTGATGACAGCTGACTGGCCTGAGACATGACTGAGAGCAGCTGAGCTACAGGGAACACAGCCTGAGACATGACTGACTGGACTGACAGAGCAGCTGAGCTATAGGGAACACAGCCTGAGACATGACTGATAGAGCAGCTGAGCTACAGGGAACACAGCCTGAGACATGACTGACTGGACTGACAGAGCAGCTGAGCTATAGGGAACACAGCCTGAGACATGACTGATAGAGCAGCTGAGCTACAGGGAACACAGCCTGAGACATGACTGACTGGACTGACAGAGCAGCTGAGCTACAGGGAACACAGCCTGAGACATGACTGATAGAGCAGCTGAGCTACAGGGAACACAGCCTGAGACATGACTGATAGAGCAGCTGAGCTACAGGGAACACAGCCTGAGACATGACTGATAGAGCAGCTGAACTACAGGGAACACAGCCTGAGACATGACTGATAGAGCAGCTGAGCTACAGGGAACACAGCCTGAGACATGACTGACTGGACTGACAGAGCAGCTGAGCTATAGGGAACACAGCCTGAGACATGACTGATAGAGCAGCTGAGCTACAGGGAACACAGCCTGAGACATGACTGACTGGACTGATAGAGCAGCTGAGCTACAGGGAACACAGCCTGAGATATATTTATTTTTACATTTTTAATTGAACCTTTATGTAACTTGGCAAGTCAGTTAAGAGCAAATTCTTATTTACAATGATGGCCTACCAAAGGCAAATGAGGCCTCCATGACTGGGGAGCTGAGGCCTGAGACACAGAATGTAATATAATGACTGATATAGCAGCTGACAAAACACACATCATGACAAGAGAGACTCAACACTACACATGACTGACCTAAAGACAACAACATAGCATGAGCAACACATGACAACACAGCATGGTGGCATCACATGACAACACAGCATGGCAGCATCACATGACAAGCACAGCATGGCAGCAACACATGACAACACAGCATGGTGGCAACACTGAACATGACAAGCAATATGGTAGCATTAACAACATGGTAACAACACAACATGACAACAATATGGTAGCATTAACAACATGGTAGCAACACAACATGACAACAATATGGTAGCAGAGCAGCTGAACGATAGGGGACTGGTTGACAGGGGAATGTTCTCTCTTTTTAATCATTTTCTAGGGACTTTTTTTCTCCTCACAGAATGTAATATAAATATAGGACAAAACACACATCACGACAAGAGAGACGACACAACACTACATAAAGAGAGACCTAAAGACAACAACATAGCATGGCAGCAACACATGACAACACAGCATGGTAGCAACACAGCATGGTAGCAACACATGACAACACAACATGGTAGCAACACAACATGACAACAATATGGTAGCAGAGCAGCTGAACGATAGGGGACTGGTTGACAGGGGAATGTTCTCTCTTGTCATTTTCTAGGGACTTTTTTTTCTCCTCACACTTTCTTTCTCGTGACCATGTCCTTTTGCCTTGGTTTGGTGGTTAATTCTGTGAAGAATGTCACGATCATATGACTATGAAATCCTGTAGTCTCTCTCTCTCTCTCTCTCTCTCTCTCTCTCTCTCTCTCTCTCTCTCTCTCTCTCTCTCTCTCTCTCTTTGTCATAGCAGCCAAGTTCTCAAGCTTTCTTTCCATGCTTTCAATCTACCTGGTCATGAACACACACACACACACACACACACACACACACACACACACACACACACACACACACACACACACACACACACACACACACACACACTGACTTATTTATCCTGTTTGGGATAGGGGGCAGGATTTTCACGTTCGGATGAAAAGCGTGCCTAGAGTAAACTTCCTGCTACTGGCCCAGAAGCTGATATATGCATATTATTAGTATTATTGAATAGAAAACACTCTGAGGTTTCTAAAACTGTTTGAATGATGTCTGTGAGTATAACATAACTCATATGTCAGGCAAAAACCTGAGAAAAATCCAACCAGGAAGTGGTAAATCTGAGGTTTGTAGTTGTAGGATTGATTCTATACATCGTTTGACATGTTTCTACGAACTGTTATATAACTTTTTGAACTTTTAGTCTGAACTTTCGCCTGGACCTGCCCGCACCTCCTGAGTTTGGATTTGTTTACTAAACCCGCTAACAAAAGGAGGTATTTGGACATAAATTATGGACTTTATCGAACAAAACAAACATTTATTGTGGAACTGGTATTCCCGGGAGTGCATTCTCATGAAGATCTTCAAAGGTAAGTGAATATTTATAATGCTATTTTTTGACTTTTACTGACTCCACAACATGGCAGGTATCTGCATGGCTTGTTTTTGTGTCTGAGCGCCGTACTCAGATTATTGCATGGTTTGCTTTTTCCGTAAAGCTTTTTTGAAATCTGACACAGCGGTTGCATTAAGGAGAAGTATATCTATAATTCTGTACATAATAGTTGTATCTTTTATCAAAGTTTATTATGAGTATTTCTGTAAATTCATGTGGCTCTCTGAAAATTCGCTGGATGTTTTCGAGGCACAACATTACTGACCATAACGCGCCAATGTAAACAGAGATTTTTGGATATAAATAGGAACTTTGTCGAACAAAACATACATGTGTTGTGTAACATGAAGTCCTATGAGTGCCATCTGATGAAGATCATCAAAGGTTAGTGTCACAAACGTCGTCAATGAAATGACCGGACCAAGGTGCAGCGTGGTGAGCGTACATTTATTTTTATTTAGAATGTCGCCAACAAAAACAAGAAACGACAAAACTAACATGAAGCTTACTACGGCTATACAGGCCACCAACACAGACAACTACCCACAACTAAGGTGGCAAAACAGGCTGCCTAAGTATGATTCCTAATCAGAGACAACGATAGACAGCTGTCCCTGATTGAGAACCATACCCGGCCAAAACATAGAAACAGAAAACATAGCAATAAAGAAACTAGAATGCCCACCCTCTTCACACCCTGACCTAACCAAAATAGAGAATAAAAGCCTCTCTATGGCCAGGGTGTGACAGTTAGTGATTCATTTTGTCTTTATTTCTGCCTTTTTTTGACTCCTCTCTTTGGCTGGAAAATGGCTGTGTGTGTTTTTGTGACTAGGCTCTGACCTAACATAATCATATGGTGGGCTTTCGCTGTAAAGCCTTTTTGAAATCGGACACGATGGGCAGATAAACAAGAAGTTTATCTTTAATTTGGTGTATTGCACTTGTGAATGTATGAAAGTTACATATTTAAAAAATATTTGGGAATTTCGAGCTCTGCCTTTTCAGCGGAATGTTGTTGAACCCCGAGCCATAAGTAGATTTATACAATGTTATTATTTGTCTATTGTGGAACAACACAATCACATAATTATGTACATACTTACATGGAATACTTCTGTATTCAGAGATTACTACTCCATGATGTGTTTCTACTACTCCATGATGTGTTTCTAGAACTCCATCTTGTTTCTACTACTCCATGTTGTGTTTCTACTACTCCATCTTGTGTTTTTAGTACTCCATCTTGTGTTTCTAGTACTCCATCTTGTGTTTCTACTACTCCATCTTGTTTCTACTACTCCATCTTGTGTTTCTAGTACTCCATCTTGTGTTTCTACTACTCCATTTTGTGTTTCTACTACTCCATCTTGTGTTTCTAGTACTCCATCTTGTTTTACTACTCCATCTTGTTTCTACTACTCCATCTTGTGTTTCTACTACTCCATCTTGTGTTTCTACTACTCCATCTTGTTTCTACTACTCCATCTTGTTTTTCTATTCATCTTGTGTTTCTACTACTCCATCTTGTTTTACTACTCCATCTTGTGTTTCTAGTACTCCATCTTGTTTCTACTACTCCATCTTGTGTTTCTACTACTCCATCTTGTGTTTCTAGTACTCCATCTTGTTTGTACTACTCCATCTTGTTTCTACTACTCCATCTTGTGTTTCTACTACTCCAACTTGTGTTTCTAGTACTCCATGTTGTTTTACTACTCCATCTGGTTTTACTACTCATCTTGTGTTTCTACTACTCCATCTTGTTTCTACTACTCCATCTTGTTTCTACTACTCCATCTTGTGTTTCTACTACTCCATCTTGTTTCTACTACTCCATCTTTTGTTTCTAGTACTCCATCTTGTGTTTCTACTACTCCATCTTGTTTCTACTACTCCATCTTGTTTCTACTACTCCATGATTTGTTTCTAGTACTCCATCTTGTGTTTCGACTACTCCATCTTGGAGTAGTGATACATTTTTACATAAATTCCTGTCAATTTCCATTATTAAAGTGGCTGGAGTTGAGTCAGTATTTTGGCAGCAGCCACTCAATGTTAGTGGCTGTTTAACAGTCTGATGGCCTTGAGATAGAAGCTGTTTCTCAGTCTCTCGGTCCCTGCTTTGATGCACCTGTACTGACCTCGTCTTCTGGATGATAGCAGGGTGAACAGGCAGTGGCTCGGGTGGTTGTTGTCCTTGATGATCTTTTTGGCCATCTTGTGTTTCTACTACTCCATCTTGTTTCTACTACTCCATCTTGTGTTTCTACTACTCTATCTTGTGTTTCTACTACTCCATCTTGTGTTTCTACTACTCCATCTTGTGTTTCTACTACTCCATCTTGTTCTACTACTCCATCTTGTGTTTCTACTACTCCATCTTGTTTCTACTACTCCATGATTTGTTTCTAGTACTCCATCTTGTTTCTACTACTCCATCTTGTGTTTCTACTACTCCATCTTGTGTTTCTACTACTCCATCTTGTTTCTACTACTCCATCTTGTGTTTCTACTACTCCATGATGTGTTTCTACTACTCCATGATGTGTTTCTACTACTACATGATGTGTTTCTACTACTCCATCTTGTTTCTACTACTCCATGATGTGTTTCTACTACTCCATCTTGTTTCTAATACTCCATCTTGTGTTTCTACTACTCCATGATGTGTTTCTACTACTCCATGTTGTGTTTCTACTACTCCATCTTGTGTTTCTACTACTCCATGATGTGTTTCTACTACTCCATCTTGTTTCTACTACTCCATGATGTGTTTCTACTACTCCATCTTGTTTCTACTACTCCATGATGTGTTTCAACTACTCCATCTTGTTTCTACTACTCCATCTTGTTTCTACTACTCCATGATGTATTTCTACTACTCCATCTTGTTTCTACTACTCCATCTTGTTTCTACTACTCCATGATGTGTTTCTACTACTCCATGATGTGTTTCTACTACTCCATGATGTGTTTCTACTACTCCATGATGTGTTTCTAGTACTCCATCTTGTTTCTACTACTCCATGATGTGTTTCTACTACTCCATCTTGTGTTTCTACTACTCCATGATGTGTTTCTACTACTCCATGATGTGTTTCTACTACTCCATGATGTGTTTCTACTACTCCGTCTTGTTTCTACTACTCCATGATGTGTTTCCACTACTCCATGATGACAGCCAAGGCTGTCTTCTCTCATTCCTATGCCTCCACTCCACTCTCCTCCCCCACCCTACACCTCCCTCCTTTCTCACCCCCATTCCCCACACCCTCTGCCCACTTTATTTGTTACTGCTAAGCATTGGTAGCACTCTGTTGGTGTTCTGTGCTCATTGGAAGTGTGTCTGCCAGCAGGCTAGGAGAGGAGGGTTGGGATGGAGAGAGGGATGGGTGAGTGGGTAGCATTGTTCTCCTAGCCTGCTGTACCATTCCCAGATACTTCTCTCTCCTCAGCCCAGGGCTCAGTTCAGTGGAATGTCAGCTATGTGCCAGACCTCACCTCAGCACTGTCTGAGAGAGAGAGAGAGAGAGAGAGAGAGAGAGAGAGAGAGAGAGAGAGAGAGAGAGAGAGAGAGAGAGAGAGAGAGAGAGAGAGAGAGAGAGAGAGAGAGAGAGAGACACAGAGAGAGACACAGAGAGAGACACAGAGAGAGACACACAGAGAGAGAAAGAAAGACAGAGAGAGAGAGACACAGAGAGAGAAAGAAAGACAGAGAGAGAGACAGAGAGAGAGACACAGAGAGAGAATTCCAGGGGGGGGTTGTGGTATCCCAGGTGTGTTGTGTGCTCTGGCACCCCGCTGAAGGAAGAAAGGAGAAAGTGCTTCACTGTCATGGCTTCAGTTGTTGAACATTTCACTATGTCCATAACCCCTTGTGCATCCCACAGGGCTCTGGACTAAAGTAATGCACTGCATAGGGAATAGGGTGGCATTTGGGACGCACCCTTGTTTGGATTTGCAACTGGAGTTGTATTCACCTGGCATTTTAACCTTCATCTTAAAAGAGGCCAAGTTGTTGTTGGTGTCAGTCACAGGCTTAACAATCTGTACCCCAACCAAAAACCCTGGACGAACAGAGATATCCGTACCATGTTTAGAGCCCGTACTACAGCGTTCAATGTCAGCAGAACAAACCCAGATGACTTGGTGGCGTGCGAAAGCAGGTACGAGCTCCTCAAATCCATTATGGATGCAAAAAGACAATACAGACTTAAACTTGAATTGATGTTCGACAACTCAGACTCATGAGGCATTTAGCAAGGACTATAGACTGTCACAGATTACAATTGCAAATCCAGCTGTGTGGTGCCCATCGAATCCTCCCTCCCAGACGAGCTTAACATATTCTATGCTCGCTTCGAGGCAGACAATACGGAGCCATCCAAGAAGACACTCGCTGCTCCGGAGAACCATGGGCTTTTGCTCTCCGAGGCAGACAATACCGAGCCATCCAAGAAGACACTCGCTGCTCCGGAGAACCATGGGCTTTTGCTCTCCGAGGCAGACAATACCGAGCCATCCAAGAAGACACTCGCTGCTCCGGAGAACCATGGGCTTTTGCTCTCCGAGGCAGACAATACCGAGCCATCCAAGAAGACACTCGCTGCTCCGGAGAACCATGGGCTTTTGCTCTCCGAGGCAGACAATACCGAGCCATCCAAGAAGACACTCGCTGCTCCGGAGAACCATGGGCTTTTGCTCTCCGAGGCAGACAATACCGAGCCATCCAAGAAGACACTCGCTGCTCCGGAGAACCATGGGCTTTTGCTCTCCGAGGCAGACAATACCGAGCCATCCAAGAAGACACTCGCTGCTCCGGAGAACCATGGGCTTTTGCTCTCCGAGGCAGACAATACCGAGCCATCCAAGAAGACACTCGCTGCTCCGGAGAACCATGGGCTTTTGCTCTCCGAGGCTGACATGTGGAAATCTCTCAAAACAGTGAATACTCACAAAGCCGCTGGCCCAGATGGCATCTCTGGCTGCGTCCTCAGTCTGTAGTGACCAGCTGTCGGCCATCTTCTCAGACATCTTTGACCTGTACCTATAGTCCACACCTGCTTCAAGGAGACCGCAATTGTCAAAACAAAGGTGACATGCATAAATTACTATCGCCCCATCACACTCACTCCCAATCATCATGAAGAGTTTCAAGAGTCTGGTTTTGGCTCACATCAAGGTCAGTATGCCAGGCACACTGGACCCACAATTTACTAAAATATCCACAGAAGATGCCATTTACATCGCCGTTCACACGGCCGTCATATATCTGGACAAGAGGAACACCTACAGTGAGCTCCAACAGTATTGAGACAAGAGGAACACCTACAGCTCCAACAGTATTGAGACAGTAACACATTTTTGTTGTTGTTTTGGCTCTGTACTTTGGATGTTCATCCATATCAGGTGAACCGTTTTGAAATTACAGCACTTCTTGTACATACTGTAGTCCCACCATTTTAGAGGACCAAAAGTATTGGGACAAATTCACTTACAGGGCATTCGGAAAGTATTCAGAACCCTTGACTTTTTCCACATTTTGTTAAATTACAGTCTTATTCTAAAATGGATTAAATAAATAAAATCCTCAGCAATCTACACACAATACCCCATAATGACAAAGTGATAACGTTTTATTTTTTTGTGCAAATATTAAAAATTATAAAAACAGAAATACCTTATTTACGTAAGTATTCAGACCTTTTGCTCGGAGCCTCGAAATTGAGCTCAGGTGCATCCTGTTTCCATTGATCGTCCTTGAGATGTTTCTACAATTTGATTGGAGTCCACCTGTGGTAAATTCAATTGATTGGACATGATTTGGAAGGGCACACAACTGTCAATATAAGGACCCACAGTTGACAGTGCATGTCAGACCAAAACCAAACCATGTGGTCGAAGGAATTGTCTGTAGAACTCCGAGACAGGATTGTGTCGAGGCACAGATCAGTGGAAGGGTACCAAAACATTTCTGCTGTCCCCAAGGACACAGTGGGCTCCATCATTCTTAAATGGAAGAAGTTTGGAACCACCAAGACTCTTCCTAGAGCTGGCCGCCTGGACAAATTGAGCAATCGGGGGGAGAAAGGCCTTGGTCAGGGAGGTGACCAAGAACCCGATTGGTCACTCTGACAGAGCTCTAGAGTTCCTCTATGGAGAGGGGAGAAACTTCCAGAAGCACAACCATCTCTACAGCACTCCACCAATCAGGCCTTTATGGTGGAGTGGCCAGATGGAAGCCACTCCTCAGTAAAAGGGACATGAAAGCCCGCTTGGAGTTTGCCAAAAGGCACGTAAAGACTCTCAGACCATGAGAAATAGGATTCTCTGGTTTGATGAAACCAATATTGAACTCTTTGGCCTGAATGCCAAGCGTCACATCTGGAGGAAACCTGGCACCATCCCTACGGTGAAGCATGGTGGTGGCAGTATCATGCTGTGGGGATGTTTTTCAGCAGCAGGGACTGGGAGACGAGTCAGGATTGAGGCAAAGATGAACGGAGCAAAGTACAGAGATCCTTGATGAAAACCTGCTCCAGAGTGCTCACGACCTCAGACAAGGCTGAAGGTTCACCTTCCAACAGGACAACAACCCTAAGCACACAGCCAAGACAATGCTGGAGTGGCCCAGTTCTGTAGCTCAGTTGGTAGAGCATGGCGCTTGTAACGCCAGGGTAGTGGGTTCGATTCCCGGGACCACCCATACGTAGAATGTATGCACACATGACTGTAAGTCGCTTTGGATAAAAGCGTCTGCTAAATGGCATATATTATTATTATTAGCCCGGACTTGAACCCTATCGAACATCTCTGGAGAGACCTGCAAATAGCTGTACAGCAACGCTCCCCATCAAGCCTGACAGAGCTTGAGAGGATCTGCAGAGAAGAATGGGAAAAACTGCCCAAATACAGGTGTGCCAAGCTTGTAGTATCATACCCAAGAAGACTCAATGCTGTAATCGCTGCCAAATGTGCTTCAACAAAGTACTGAGTAAAGGGTCTGAGTACTAATGTATATGTGATATTTCAGTATTTTGTTTTTTATAAATTGGCAAAAAAAAGTATTCAAGCATCAAGACTCTAGAAATTTGCTGTTTGTTTTGGTTGTGTTTCAGATGATTTTGTGGTAAATAAAGGTATTGTGTCTATGGATAATTCTCAATGAATCATGAATAATGATGAGTGAGAAACTTACAGATGCTCAAATATCAGGACCCCCAAAAAAAATGCTAACCTCCCCTGTTGTTGTAATGGTGAGCGGTTTAGCATGTCTTGGGGGTTTGATATTTGTGCGTCTGTAACTTTGTCGCTCATCATTATTCACAATTCATTCAGGACTATCCTTAATCATGGTAGCAACCATATTAATGCCTTGAAAGCGGCGGCTCTAGCCCTTAGCTCGGTGTGGATGTTGCCTGTAATCCATGGCTTCTGGTTGGGAAATGTACGTACGGTCACTGTGGGGACGACGTCGTCGATGAACTTATTGATGAAGCCGGTGGTATACTTCTCAATGTCATTGGATGAATCGCGGAACATATTTCAGTCTGTTCTAGCAAAACAGTCCTGTAACGTAGCAGACCACTTCCATATTGAGCGAGTCACTGGTATTTGCTGCTTTAGTTTTTGCTTGTAAGCAGGAATCAGGAGGATGGAATTATGGTCATATTTGCCAAATGGAGCGCAAGGGAGAGCTTTGTACGCGTCTCTGTGTGTGGAGTAAAGGGGGTCTAGGATTTCGTTTTTTCCATGGTTGCACATGTGACATGCTGGTAGAAATGAGGTAAAACGGATATAAGTTTGCCTGCATTAAAGTCCCCGGCCACTAGGAGCGCCACTTCTGGATGAGCATTTTCTTGTTTGCTTATGGCCTTATACAGCTCGTTGAGTGTGGTCTTAGTGTCAGCATCAGTCTGTGGTGGTAAATAGACGGCTGCGAATAATATAGATGAGAACTCTCTTGGTAGATGTTGTGGTCAATAGCTTATCATGAAGTACTCTACCTCAAGCGAGCAATACCTCGGGACTTCTTTAATATTAGACATCGCACACCAGCAGTTATTGACAAATAGACACACTCCTCCGCCCCTCGTCTTACCAGACGTAGCTGCTCTGTCCTGCCGAAACACGGAGAAGTCAGCCAGCTCCGATATTATCCATGTCGTCGTTCAGCCAAATCTCAGTGAAACAAGATATTACAGTTTTTAATGTCGCGTTAGTAGGGTAAATGGGTAGGGTTGGGTATAGAATATAGACCCGGTTTAGGGGGTAGGGCTGGGTATAGGATACAGACCCGGTTTAGGGGGTAAGGCTGGGTATAGGATACAGACCCGGTTTAGGGGGTAAGGCTGGGTATAGGATACAGACCTGGTTTAGGGGGTAGGGCTGGGTATAGGATACAGACCCGGTTTAGGGGGTAGGGCTGGGTATAGGATACAGACCCGGTTTAGGGGGTAGGGCTGGGTATAGGATACAGATCCGGCTGGGAATAGGATAGGGAACCAGTTTAGGGTTGGGGAATACATAGGGATACTGAGAATGCACAGAATATATATATATATAATATATATGCCATTTAGCAGACACTTTTATCCAAAGCGACTTACAGTCATGTGTGCATACATTCTACGTATGGGTGGTCCCGGGAATCGAACCCACTACCCTGGCGTTACAAGCGCCATGCTCTACCAACTGTGCTACAGAAGGACCAGGTCAATCATGGAAGACATTCTATAGGTTATAGGCATCCTTGAAGAGGTTTTTTGAATGAGATGACTGTGTCTGCATCTTGTATGTGTGGCGGGAGTGCAGAGCAGCTGAAGGCCCGAACACCCATGATGGAGAGGCGGAATGGGAGGGAGACAAGGAGACCAGCAGAGGAGGAGCAAGGGAAATGGTTGTCTGTTGTTTCTGGTTGGGTTTCAGTTTACTCTTCTTTATTACCCCCTATCCAATATTAAAGGAAAACCAACACCATGCTCTGCCGTGCCATCGCAACCCGAGTTACCAGTTCCTGTTACTTCCTGTTTCTACAGAGCCAGGCCTGGTAGTTGCTGCTAGTTTGACCAGCACATAGAGCTGTGGTCAGAAGTAGTGCCCTATATAGGGGCCAGTATGCCATTTGGGATACCCCCAATGTTGCATGGCTGACCCAATGTTGCAAGTCTGACCCAATTTTGATGGGCTGACCCAATGTTGTAGGGCTGACCCAATGTTGCAAGGCTGACCCATCTTGAAGGGCTGACCCAATGTTGTAGGGCTGACCCAATGTTGCAAGGCTGACCCAATGTTACAAGGCAGACCCAATGTTGCAAGGCTGACCCAATGTTGCAGGGCTGACCCAATGTTGCAGGGCTGACCCAATGTTGCAGGGCTGACCCAATGTTGTAGGTCTCAGGTGGCGTTTCATTCTGGATCCATAATTGACCTTTGTCCTGATTTCTACGAGCTAGTTGTTGATAGTAGCTAGTTGTTGATAGTAGCTAGTTGTTGATAGTAGCTAGTTGTTGATAGTAGCTAGTCGTTGATAATAGCTAGTCGTTGATAATAGCTAGTCGTTGATAATAGCTAGTCGTTGATAGTAGCTAGTTGTTGATAATAGCTAGTTGTTGATTGTAGCTAGTTGTTGATAGTAGCTCATTGTTGATTGTAGCTAGTTGTTGATAGTAGCTATTTGTTGATAGTAGCTAGTTGTTGATAGTAGCTAGTTGTTGATAGTAGCTAGTTGTTGATAATAGCTAGTTGTTGATAGTAGCTAGTTGTTGATAATAGCTAGTTGTTGATAATAGCTAGTTGTTGATTGTAGCTAGTTGTTGATAGTAGCTAGTTGTTGATAGTAGCTAGTTGTTGATAATAGCTAGTTGTTGATAATAGCTAGTCGTTGATAGTAGCTAGTTGTTGATAATAGCTAGTTGTTGATTGTAGTGAGTTGTTGATAATAGCTAGTTGTTCACATTAGCTAGTTGTTGATAATAGCTAGTTGTTGATAATAGCTAGTTGTTGATTGTAGCTAGTTGTTGATAATAGCTAGTCGTTGATAATAGCTAGTCGTTGATAATAGCTAGTCGTTGATAATAGCTAGTCGTTGATAGTAGCTAGTTGTTGATAATAGCTAGTTGTTGATTGTAGCTAGTTGTTGATAATAGCTAGTCGTTGATAATAGCTAGTCGTTGATAGTAGCTAGTTGTTGATAATAGCTAGTTGTTGATTGTAGCTAGTTGTTGATAGTAGCTAGTTGTTGATTGTAGCTAGTTGTTGATAGTAGCTATTTGTTGATAGTAGCTAGTTGTTGATAGTAGCTAGTTGTTGATAATAGCTAGTTGTTGATAATAGCTAGTTGTTGATAGTAGCTAGTAGCTAGTTGTTGATAATAGCTAGTTGTTGATACTAGCGAGTTGTTGATAATAGCTAGTTGTTCACATTAGCTAGTTGTTGATAATAGCTAGTTGTTGATAATAGCTAGTTGTTGATTGTAGCTAGTTGTTGATAGTAGCTAGTTGTTGATAATAGCTAGTTGTTGATAATAGCTAGTTGTTGATAATAGCTAGTCGTTGATAGTAGCTAGTTGTTGATAATAGCTAGTTGTTGATTGTAGTGAGTTGTTGATAATAGCTAGTTGTTCACATTAGCTAGTTGTTGATAATAGCTAGTTGTTGATAATAGCTAGTTGTTGATTGTAGCTAGTTGTTGATAATAGCTAGTCGTTGATAATAGCTAGTCGTTGATAATAGCTAGTCGTTGATAATAGCTAGTTGTTGATAGTAGCTAGTTGTTGATAATAGCTAGTTGTTGATAGTAGCTAGTTGTTGATAATAGCTAGTTGTTGATTGTAGCTAGTTGTTGATAATAGCTAGTCGTTGATAATAGCTAGTCGTTGATAGTAGCTAGTTGTTGATAATAGCTAGTTGTTGATTGTAGCTAGTTGTTGATTGTAGCTAGTTGTTGATAGTAGCTAGTTGTTGATAGTAGCTAGTTGTTGATAATAGCTAGTTGTTGATAATAGCTAGTTGTTGATAGTAGCTAGTTGTTGATAGTAGCTAGTTGTTGATAATAGCTAGTTGTTGATAGTAGCGAGTTGTTGATAATAGCTAGTTGTTGATTGTAGCTAGTTGTTGATAGTAGCTAGTTGTTGATAATAGCTAGTTGTTGATAATAGCTAGTTGTTGATTGTAGCTAGTTGTTGATAGTAGCTAGTTGTTGATTGTAGTGAGTTGTTGATAATAGCTAGTTGTTGATAATAGCTAGTTGTTGATAATAGCTAGTTGTTGATTGTAGCTAGTTGTTGATAATAGCTAGTCGTTGATAATAGCTAGTCGTTGATAATAGCTAGTCGTTGATAATAGCTAGTCGTTGATAGTAGCTAGTTGTTGATAATAGCTAGTTGTTGATTGTAGCTAGTTGTTGATAATAGCTAGTCGTTGATAATAGCTAGTCGTTGATAGTAGCTAGTTGTTGATAATAGCTAGTTGTTGATTGTAGCTAGTTGTTGATTGTAGCTAGTTGTTGATAATAGCTAGTTGTTGATTGTAGCTAGTTGTTGATAGTAGCTAGTTGTTGATAATAGCTAGTTGTTGATAATAGCTAGTTGTTGATTGTAGCTAGTTGTTGATAGTAGCTAGTTGTTGATAATAGCTAGTTGTTGATAGTAGCGAGTTGTTGATAGTAGCTAGGTCTGGTTGTTGATAACATATCCTGTGAAGGACCGCCCAGCTAGCACATTTAGTTCCTTTGTAGTTGTGGTAACGTAAAAATAAATTCTCCATTGGTTCTGGGAACGAAGCCTAACTTTTTAAAAATAAGTTCTGAGAACGGAAGTGAACATTTAGCCTGTTCTGGGAACATACATTTGTACGTTGCAGTGAGGTGCTGAGAATGTTTTAGGTTATTTTGAGTTTTTTTCCCTTCAATTAAACGTTTCAATAAATTCTTATAATACTGCTAGCTGAGTTTGGGTTAACAGTTTGGATATTCTTTAATACCTTTCTTAAAACTGAACATTTTAATAAGACTGCTAGCTTAGGTTAACTGTTTTGAACTCCAAGCTCAGATAGGATATATCGAAATGACTTTGCTTAGGCATTAATCTTTTTTTTTTTTTATTGCAGCACAGCTTCACTAAGATTTGAACCGATGATGTTCTTTTTTCTGGCACATGGAATTAGACCACTGCACCACCAGGATGGAGCAAGCATATCATGTTTTGTTCCTCATAAAAAGCTGTTCATTTTAGTCTATTTAAACAGGCCCCATTTCAAAGGACACAAGCACTCAATAAGATCAGCAGCTCAGTTGGTAGAGCATGGCGCTTGTAACGCCAGGGTAGTGGGTTCGATCCCCGGGACCACCCATACGTAGAATGTATGCACACATGACTGTAAGTCGCTTTGGATAAAAGCGTCTGCTAAATAGCATATATATCAGGTGTGGCCAATTATTGAGAGTGGCCAACACACCTGAACACACTTAACAAGATAGAGGATAGAGATCGTTTTGTTGACGCTGAGAACAGAATGTATGTTTTTCAAAAGCATTTTTAGAATGTTTTTGAACATTACTAATGTTTTCCTTTTGTTATTGTTCTGATAAATGCTGTTAATGTTCTCAAAGTATTACTTTTAAATAGAACTTTGAGGAAACCTGCAGAGAACGTATTGAAATTCCCACAGAAGAATGTTGTTTCTTAACGTTTTCTGAACTATTTGAGAACATTCCCCAACATTTAAGACGTAGTACTAGTCCTTCAGCTTTATATACACGATACGACAGACAGCAGACGCTTGTTGGATCTGTTTGTGCTTTATGATCCACATAAACAAACTGGGCCCGGGTTTCCACATAACGATAGAATTTACGCTTACGGAGTGTTTTAACGATGCATCTTTCCTACAACGACCGAAGATGTAACGTGCGTTTCCCAAAACACTATGCAGAGAGAGCGCGGTCGCTCAGTGCGTCGTTGAGGCATAGTGTCGATACTGATATGATCGTGATAAAATGAGTGCTGCTCTCGGATCAGTTTTCGCCATTCAAACCCCCAAACCCTACTATCTTACCCTAACATTATAATTATTTCACAATACTGATGAAGGATCAGCTCCTAGAAGAGATATTACCACCTACCGCTGCTAATATTGAGGCGACTTATTCTAATGCTTACCCAATATAAATGCACTAAATCCCAGATTTAAGCACATCATTGCGCACGTTAGGTTACACATCACGAAATATGCTGAGATAAATTACAGACTGTAGCCTACAAGTAGCAAAATAGAACCTTCTCTAAGCCACCTTTGGTTACTTTGGTTACTGTTGCAACCTCAAACAACATTTTCCCAGAAAGCCCAATTCCCCAACCATCCTCTGGTGAAATCCCCTCACAATGATTTCAAACTGTGTTTATAATCCATCATGAAATTGAACACAGACTTAACTACCCCCTTGCTAATCAGGAACCTCTTGGTTATGTTGTGGTGGACTGTCATTACAATAGCTTCACGACATCCTGGTAAAATTGTGTTTTGTAGTGTGTAGCTCGCCACTGAATGGCTCTAAATTCACTGTCAGCATGCAGTCAAAGCTGTACCCACTTTTTGAGCTAACTAGCGCTCTCAAATCGTATCCTGATGTCGACAAACAGATGGGAGTTGTATTCATAACATGGCTAACTTAGCTAGCTAACATACATTTTGAGAAAACAAGATATATTAGGTGGCTAGCTAGCGTTAGCAACGTTTGGTAGTCAATGAGATCGTAGAGCTAGCTAACCAGCTGAGATAGCAATTAATGTAACAAAAGTATACTTTTTGGATTATAAAATACTCCATAAACAGGCTCTGTGTTTCAGGAATCACAGTAAACAAGTTCTCCTGCTGCACTGTTCAGTTATTTAACCATTTAAACATTTATTTCTGGTAGAAAAAGCTCTTTTTTTTTTGACATAGCCCTCACTGGCTTTCAGCATCACTCCGTCAAGGGAAATATAGTACTCTTTCTAACAAAGATACTTACATATATTTCAGGATGTTGTGTATTACATTTGCATTTACATTTAAGTCATTTGGCAGACGCTCTTATCCAGAGCGACTTACAAATTGGTGCATTCACCTTATGACATCCAGTGGAACAGTCACTTTACAATAGTGCATCTAAATCTTAAAAGGGGGGTGAGAAGGATTACTTATCCTATCCTAGGTATTCCTTAAAGAGGTGGGGTTTCAGGTGTCTCCGGAAGGTGGTGATTGACTCCGCTGTCCTGGCGTCGTGAGGAGTTTGTTCCACCATTGGGGGCCAGAGCAGCGAACAGTTTTGACTGGGCTGAGCGGGAACTGTACTTCCTCAGTGGTAGGGAGGCGAGCAGGCCAGAGGTGGATGAACGCAGTGCCCTTGTTTGGGTGTAGGGCCTGATCAGAGCCTGGAGGTACTGAGGTGCCGTTCCCCTCACAGCTCCGTAGGCAAGCACCATGGTCTTGTAGCGGATGCGAGCTTCAACTGGAAGCCAGTGGAGAGAGCGGAGGAGCGGGGTGACGTGAGAGAACTTGGGAAGGTTGAACACCAGACGGGCTGTATCTCTGGAAATAATCAGAATTCATGTAAACACTACTCTTTTGAAAACACAGCTTGTCTCAGTAAGTGATTTCTTGGCAGAATTTCCCCTGGTTATGTGGTATATTGAGCCACGGGACAGGGTAAATTGAGCCACGGGACAGGGTACATTGAGCCACGGGACAGGGTACATTGAGCCACGGGACAGGGTACATTGAGCCACGGGACAGGGTAAATTGAGCCACAGGACAGGGTACATTGAGTCACGGGACAGGGTACATTGAGCCACGGGACAGGGTACATTGAGCCACGGGACAGGGTAAATTGAGCCACGGGACAGGGTAAATTGAGCCACAGGACAGGGTACATTGAGTCACGGGACAGGGTACATTGAGCCACGGGACAGGGTAAATTGAGCCACGGGACAGGGTAAATTGAGCCACAGGACAGGGTAAATTGAGTCACGGGACAGGGTACATTGAGCCACGGGACAGGGTACATTGAGTCACGGGACAGGGTACATTGAGTCACGGGACAGGGTAAATTAATCCGCCTACACATTTCTGTACTGAATGAAATATTAAAATGCTAACTTTTTAAAACCATGTCTATCTTTATTTCCCATAAAAACCAATAGATTCTCACACTCCATATCTATAACCTCCCAGTAATTTATTGGGTAAAGAAAACACACGTTTTTTGCATCACTGTACCTGAAACGTTGGTGTTTTTTTACCCAATAAATTACTGGGAGGTTTTATACAATTTTATAGCTTCTAGTTTATTCACCGTTAGTCAGCACCTCGACACTAAATCATTTTCTCTGAGTGTGCTTTTTAAATAGACTATTATCTCTGTTTCCCACAATTCAACACAATCACAATAGTTTCATTTAAAAAAAATATATATATATATATTTATATAAAGCATCTTTTAACACAGGCTTTAACACCTAGCAAACACGTTGTACTTGAATAAAATAACATAGGCCCTGTTGTTACCTCATGTCCCGGCGATGATGACACTTCAATTTGCTCAACTTGCCATTGGCTCAATCATTGGCTCAATCATTGGCTCAATCATTGGCTCAATCATTGGCTCGTCTTACCCCAAGGCAAACATTTTGACCATATTGATGGGAGACTCTGTTACAGAGGAGTGTTAATGCTTTATTTAGGCTGGATCACGTTATTGTATGTTTTCATTCTGTAATGTATTGATTGTTGCTGCCTTCTGGGTCAGGTCTCCCTTGAAGAAGAGACTCTGGGTCTCAATGGGCTTTTTCCTGGTTAAATAAAGGTTAAATAAATAAATATTATCCCACACAAATACAAGGATGCACTTTTATGCTAGGTTTAAGACCTCATGTTGAAGCTTACAGAGACCCCAGCTGATGTGTAGAACACTCTTCAAATGATCTACTTTGGTTTGGATACAAGAATCACGAAACCTCTTAACACAAATATCTTTTGACTTGGTGAAAATTCGTTTTTGGGACCTGACTTGCTTACCTCTTCTTCCATGTGGTTTCTTCCTTCACAGACTCCATGAAATGATGACCTCTTGCTAAATATTTGGTCAAATTATTAATTTTGTGTAGGGTTTCCTAGAAACAAGGGTGTCTCAACCTTTGGATCAACTTACCCCAATCTCCCCTACTGTGGTACAGCCATATGGCCTCTCTGCCTGATGTGTTCAAACGTCCTCTTTTGGTACTCTGTACGTAGAGATTCAGACCTGACTCAGCTGAGGCTCGCCTTTCAAGCTTGGTGTGTGTGTGTGTGTGTGTGTGTGTGTGTGTGTGTGTGTGTCTTTCAGCAGCACTTGTTAATTGGAGTGTTATGCAGCGTTTGTTTGGTCAGTGGTATCAGGTTACTGATGAAGGGGCCAGGCCAGCTTCAATAATAGATATCACAGACAATGGAGCGCATGCATCCCAACTCAGCCTCCCACAGCCCTGCCCCCTAGCCTCCCACAGCCCTGCCCCCTAGCCTCCAGTCTCCCACAGCCCTGCCCCCTAGCCTCCAGCCTCCCACAGCCCTGCCCCCTAGCCTCCCACAGCCCTGCCCCCTAGCCTCCAGTCTCCCACAGCCCCCTGCCCCCTCCCCTCCCCTCCTCCCCCCCCCTCCCCCCTCCCTCCCTCCCCCTCCCTCCCCCTCCCCCTCCCTCCTCCCTCCCCTCCCTCCCCCCCCCTCCCCCTCTCCCCCCTCCCTTCCTCCCTCCCTCTCCCCTCCCCCTCCCTCTCCTCCTCCCCTCCCTCCCCTCCCTCCCTCTCCCCTCCCCCTCCCTCCCTCTCCCCTCCCCCCTCCCTCCCTCCCTCCCTCCCTCCCCTCCCCCTCCCTCCCTCTCTCCCCTCCCTTCCTCCCTCCCTCTCCCCTCCCCCTCCCTCTCCCTCCCCTCCCTCCCTCCCCTCCCTCTCCCCTTCCTCCCTCCCTCTCCCTCCCCCTCCCTCCTCCTCCCCCCCTCCCTCCCTCCCTCTCTCCCTCCCTCCCCCTCCCTCTCCCCTCCCCTCCCTCCTCCCTCTCCCCCTCCCCCCCTCTCTCCCCTCCTCCCTCCCTCTCCCCTCCCCCTCCTCCTCCCTCTCCCTCCCTCCCTCTCTCTCCCCTCCCTTCCTCCCTCCCTCCCCTCTCTCTCCCCTCCCTCCCTCCCCTCCCTCCCTCTCCCCTCCTCCCTTCCCTCCCTCCCTCCCCCCCTCCCTCCCCCCCCTCCCTCCTCCCTCCCTCCCCCTCCCCTCCTCCCTCCCCTCCCTCCCCCCCTCTCCCCTCCCTCCCTCCCTCTCCCCTCCCCCTCCCTCCCCTCCCCTCCCCCCCCCCCTCCCTCCTCCCTCCCTCTCCCCTCCCTCCCTCTCTCCCTCCCTTCCTCCCCCTCTCCCCTCCCCCTCCCTCTCTCCTCCCCCTCCCTCCCCTCCCTCCCCCTCCCCCTCCCTTCCTCCCTCCCCTCTCCCCTCCCCCTCCCTCTCCTCCCTCCCCTCCCTCCCCTCCCCCTCCTCTCCTTCTCCCCTTTCCTCCTCCCTCTCCCTCCCCCTCCCTCTCTCACTCCCCTCCCTCCCCTCCCTCCCTCTCTCCTGCCTCCCTTCCTCCCTCCCTCCCCTCCCCCTCCCTCTCTCCTCCCTCCCTCCCCCTCCCTCCCTCTCTCCCTCCCTTCCTCCCTTCCTCTCCCCTCCCCCTCCCTCTCCCCTCCCCCCTCCCCTCTCTCCCCTCCCTCTCCCCCTCTCCCCTCCCTTCCTCCCTCCCTCTCCACTCCCCCTCCCTCCCTCTCTCCCTTCCTCCCTCCCTCCCCCTCCCCCTCCCTTCTCCCTCCCTCCCTCCCCCTCCCTCACCCCTCTCTGTGATGTGGTTGCTATTTATTTTTCCTACCATCAGAACAGCATTGTTTTTTATTTCCGCCGAATGCATCTGGTTTGTCGTAGGTTCATTTGTTTATGTATGTATGGAAAACAGACCATATTCTCTCTGTCCTCTCCCCCAATCTGTCTGTAACACTTCATCATCCACTGTCAGCATGAACACACCCTCCCTCCCCCTCTTTTATCCCTCCTCCCATTCTGTGGTCTCTCTCTCTCTCTCTCTCTCTCTCTCTCTCTCTCTCTCTCTCTCTCTCTCTCTCTCTCTCTCTCTCTACCTCTCTCTCTCTACCTCTCTCTCTCCAACACACTGTTACACTTGCTTATCTCGTGCTTTGTCTCTCTCACTCTTCTCTTGGTCCTGAAAGCCTGTCTTTTTATTTCACTCTTTTCTTCTCTCTCTTCTTCTATCCTTCCTCTTTGAATATCTATTATGCTGTATGCTGAGGACTAGACTGACCAATGATTTTCAGGTATAGTACCGTACCACTCGCTGTTGGTTTTAATAGGAACGACATGGCTACTCACTGCTGCTTGGTGTTGCTGATCACCTGTTGCACAGACAGACCATTCTGTGTTGGGTTTTGTATTGTATTGTATTGTATTGTATTGTACTGGTTTTGAGGACATTTACGTTTGTAGTCATTTATCAGACGCTCTTATCCAGAGCGTCTTACTGGAGCAATTAGGGTGAAGTGCCTTGCTCAATGGCACATCGACAGATTTTTCACGTTGTTGGCTCGGGTATTCAAACTAGCGACCTTTCAGTTACCGGCCCAGCACTCTAACCACTAGGCTACCTGCTTTCCCCGAGAAGCAATTATGCAAAATGTAAAATACTAGAATTAGTTGTGGAACTCGTTTGTTCACCTGGAGAGGTAGGAGGGTAAACTCCCGACCTAAAGACCACGCGGTGCAGTGACCTTTAGCTTCTGTACGTTTACATATAAACAAAACACCTTTATACACACTTTTGTGTCCCGAGTCTTAGTATATAACTCTCTTCTTATTTCAACCATATCTGGTTGTTGACTTTTACATGTTTGATCAAGTGTATAATAAACTAAATATTTTTAAAGTGAAGTAAACTAGCTTTGTTGCTTTGTCAGACTCCGAGGTCTCTCTGTAATAGAGAAATACAAGAAGGTTTCTGTGGAAGTGTCTTTATATTGCCAGGTGCAGCCGTTCGTATTCTGTCGGCTGCCATTTTGTTCTTTTAACACTGAGGTGGTGTTCCAAACGGAACCCTATTGTCTACAGGTGTCAGATCTTAATTTGATTACTCTTGTTGCTGATAATTTTCCTGCACTGCAGAAAATGAAGATGAGCTTCGTGATTTACATACATTCACAGAAAACCATCAGTAACATACGGGTATACCGTATAAACAGTATTGCACTTCTCATGGAACCTACTTTTTGTCTAGCTAGTAGTCTAAAAAACAACATTATGGACCAAATGTTCACATGCTGTTGCTGCTGGGTTATTTTGCTGTGACAATACTGGTCAAATTAAGATCCAGCATCTGTATCTAGTCTACTACTTTTGACCAGGACCCACACTCAGACTAGGGCTCTGGTCAAACATAGTACACAATATAGGGGGTAGGATGGTGGTTGGGAGGCAGACTTGCCTAACTCTTCCCACTGCTGTCAAATAGAGGAACTTATTCTGCTGTAGATAACTGACTGGATGAGAATATTCTGATATCGGGTTTGTAGTTGTTATGGTATGTTATGTCAGTTGAATTTGCATATATGCCATTGAGTATACTGCCCCCTCAGTATACTGCCCCCTCAGTACACTGCCCCTCAGTACACTGCCCCCTCAGTACACTGCCCCCTCAGTATACTGCCCCCTCAGTATACTGCCCCCTCAGTACACTGCCCCCTCAGTATACTGCCCCTCAGTATACTGCCCCCTCAGTACACTGCCCCCTCAGTACACTGCCCCCTCAGTATACTGCCCCCTCAGTATACTGCCCCCTCAGTATACTGCCCCCTCAGTATACTGCCCCCTCAGTATACTGCCCCCTCAGTACACTGCCCCGTCAGTACACTGCCCCCTCAGTACACTGCCCCCTCAGTATACTGCCCCCTCAGTATACTGCCCCCTCAGTACACTGCCCCCTCAGTATACTGCCCCTCAGTATACTGCCCCTCAGTATACTGCCCCCTCAGTATACTGCCCTCTCAGTATACTGCCCCCTCAGTATACTGCCCCCTCAGTATACTGCCCTCTCAGTATACTGCCCTCTCAGTATTCTGCCCTCTCAGTATACTGCCCCCTCAGTATACTGCCCCCTCAGTATACTGCCCCCTCAGTATACTGCCCCCTCAGTATACTGCCCTCTCAGTATACTGCCCCCTCAGTATACTGCCCTCTCAGTATACTGCCCTCTCAGTATACTGCCCTCTCAGTATACTGCCCTCTCAGTATACTGCCCCCTCAGTATACTGCCCCCAGTCAGTATACTGCCCTCAGTATACTGCCCCTCAGTATACTGCCCCTCAGTATACTGCCCCCTCAGTACACTGCCCCTCAGTATACTGCCCCCTCAGTATACTGCCCTCAGTACACTGCCCCTCAGTATACTGCCCCCTCAGTATACTGCCCCTCAGTATACTGCCCCCTCAGTATACTGCCCCCTCAGTACACTGCCCCTCAGTATACTGCCCCCAGTATACTGCCCCCTCAGTACACTGCCCCCTCAGTATACTGCCCTCTCAGTATACTGCCCCCTCAGTACACTGCCCCTCAGTACACTGCCCCCTCAGTACACTGCCCTCTCAGTATACTGCCCTCTGCTCAGAGTATACTGCCCCCTCAGTATACTGCCCTCTCAGTATACTGCCCCCTCAGTATACTGCCCCCTCAGTACACTGCCCCCTCAGTACACTGCCCCTCAGTATACTGCCCTCTCAGTATTCTGCCCTCTCAGTATACTGCCCTCAGTATACTGCCCACTGCTCAGTATACTGCCCCCTCAGTATACTGCCACTCTCAGTATACTGCCCTCTCAGTAGTTTTAGGTATTCTGCCCTCTCAGTATACTGCCCTCTCAGTATTCTGCCCTCTCAGTATACTGCCCTGCTCAGTATACTGCCCACTGCTCAGTATACTGCACTGCTCGCAGTATACTGCCCTCTCAGTATACTGCCCACTGATCAGTATACTGCTCCTCAGTACACTGCCCTCTCAGTACACTGCCCTCTCAGTACACTGCCCTCTCAGTATACTGCCCTCTCAGTATACTGCCCTCTCAGTATACTGCCACTGCTCAGTATACTGCCCTCTCAGTATACTGCCCCCTCAGTTTTATACTGCCCTCTCAGTATACTGCCCCCTCAGTATACTGCCCTCTCAGTATACTGCCCTCTCAGTATACTGCCCCCTCAGTATACTGCCCCCTCAGTACACTGCCCTCTCAGTACACTGCCCTCTCAGTACACTGCCCCCTCAGTACACTGCCCTCTCAGTATACTGCCCTCTCAGTATACTGCCCCCTCAGTATACTGCCCCCTCAGTACACTGCCCCCTCAGTACACTGCCCTCTCAGTATACTGCCCTCTCAGTATACTGCCCCCTCAGTATACTGCCCCCTCAGTACACTGCCCTCTCAGTACACTGCCCTCTCAGTATACTGCCCTCTCAGTATACTGCCCTCTCAGTGTACCGAGGCCTTGATCAGTATACTGAGGCTTCGATCAGTTCAGGGCCAGTATCCTAGGAATCCTGTTAAAATCAATACTCCCAGCTCAGAGTAGGTTTTAGGATGATGATAAGACACTGCTCAGAGTAGGTTTTAGGATGTTAAGACACTGCTCAGAGTAGGGTTTAAGATGATAAGACACTGCTCAGAGTAGGTTTTAGGATGATGATAAGACACTGCTCAGAGTAGGTTTTAGGATGATGATAAGACACTGCTCAGAGTAGGTTTTAGGATGATGATAAGACACTGATCAGAGTAGGTTTTAGGATGATGATAAGACACTGCTCAGAGTAGGTTTTAGGATGATGATAAGACACTGCTCAGAGTAGGTTTTAGGATGATAAGACACTGATCAGAGTAGGTTTTAGGATGATAATAAGAATAATAATAATTTTATGATATTATTATATATATTAGGTTTTAGATGATAAGACACTGCTCAGAGTAGGTTTTAGGATGATAAGACACTGCTCAGAGTAGGTTTTAGGATGATGATAAGACACTGCTCAGAGTAGGTTTTAGGATGATGATAAGACACTGCTCAGAGTAGGTTTTAGGATGATGATAAGACACTGATCAGAGTAGGTTTTAGGATGATAAGACACTGATCAGAGTAGGTTTTAGGATGATGATAAGACACTGCTCAGAGTAGGTTTTAGGATGATGATAAGACACTGCTCAGAGTAGGTTTTAGGATGATAAGACACTGATCAGAGTAGGTTTTAGGATGATAAGACACTGCTCAGAGTAGGTTTTAGGATGATAAGACACTGCTCAGAGTAGGTTTTAGGATGATGATAAGACACTGCTCAGAGTAGGTTTTAGGATGATAAGACACTGATCAGAGTAGGTTTTAGGATGATAATATAATAATAATAATAATAATAATAATAATATGATATTATTATATATATTAGGATGATGATAAGACACTGCTCAGAGTAGGTATTAGGACAATGATAAGACACTGCTCAGAGTAGGTTTTAGGATGATAAGACACTGCTCAGAGTAGGTTTTAGGATGATAAGACACTGATCAGAGTAGGTTTTAGGATGATAAGACACTGCTCAGAGTAGGTATTAGGACAATGATAAGACACTGCTCAGAGTAGGGTTTAAGATGATAAGACACTGATCAGAGTAGGTTTTAGGATGATGTTAAGACACTGCTCAGAGTAGGTTTTAGGATGATAAGACACTGCTCAGAGTAGGTTTTAGGATGATGATAAGACACTGCTCAGAGTAGGTTTTAGGATGATAAGACACTGATCAGAGTAGGTTTTAGGATGATAGTAGGTTTTTAGGATGATATAAGACACTGCTCAGATACTGATAATAATAATTTTAATAATAATACACTATGATATTTTATTATATATATTTTAGGATAATGATAAGACACTGCTCAGAGTAGGTATTAGGACAATGATAAGACACTGCTCAGAGTAGGTTTTAGGATGATAAGACACTGCTCAGAGTAGGGTTTAGGATCTTAAGACACTGATCAGAGTAGGTTTTAGGATGATAAGACACTGCTCAGAGTAGGTTTAGGATGATGATAAGACACTGCTCAGAGTAGGTTTTAGGATGATAAGACACTGATCAGAGTAGGTTTTAGGATGATAAGACACTGCTCAGAGTAGGTTTTAGGATGATGATAAGACACTGCTCAGAGTAGGTTTTAGGATGATGATAAGACACTGCTCAGAGTAGGTTTTAGGATGATGATAAGACACTGATCAGAGTAGGTTTTAGGATGATAAGACACTGCTCAGAGTAGGTTTTAGGATGATAATAAGACACTGCTCAGAGTAGGTTTTAGGATGATGATAAGACACTGCTCAGAGTAGGTTTTAGGATGATGATAAGACACTGCTCAGAGTAGGTTTTAGGATGATGATAAGACACTGATCAGAGTAGGTTTTAGGATGATAAGACACTGATCAGAGTAGGGTTTAGGATGATGATAAGACACTGCTCAGAGTAGGTTTTAGGATGATGATAAGACACTGCTCAGAGTAGGTTTTAGGATGATAAGACACTGATCAGAGTAGGTTTTAGGATGATAAGACACTGCTCAGAGTAGGTTTTAGGATGATAAGACACTGCTCAGAGTAGGTTTTAGGATGATAAGACACTGATCAGAGTAGGTTTTAGGATGATAAGACACTGCTCAGAGTAGGTTTTAGGATGATGATAAGACACTGATCAGAGTAGGTTTTAGGATGATGATAAGACACTGCTCAGAGTAGGTTTTAGGATGATAAGACACTGCTCAGAGTAGGTTTTAGGATGATAAGACACTGCTCAGAGTAGGTTTTAGGATGATAAGACACTGATCAGAGTAGGTTTTAGGACAATGATAAGACACTGATCAGAGTAGGTTTTAGGATGATAAGACACTGATCAGAGTAGGTTTTAGGATGATAAGACACTGATCAGAGTAGGTTTTAGGATGATAAGACACTGATCAGAGTAGGTTTTAGGATGATAAGACACTGCTCAGAGTAGGTTTTAGGATGATGATAAGACACTGCTCAGAGTAGGGTTTAGGATGATAAGACACTGCTCAGAGTAGGTTTTAGGATGATAAGACACTGCTCAGAGTAGGTTTTAGGATGATAAGACACTGCTCAGAGTAGGTTTTAGGATGATAAGACACTGATCAGAGTAGGTTTTAGGATGATAAGACACTGCTCAGAGTAGGTTTTAGGATGATGATAAGACACTGCTCAGAGTAGGTTTTAGGACAATGATAAGACACTGATCAGAGTAGGGTTTAGGATGATAAGACACTGCTCAGAGTAGGTTTTAGGATGATAAGACACTGATCAGAGTAGGTTTTAGGATGATAAGACACTGCTCAGAGTAGGTTTTAGGATGATGATAAGACACTGCTCAGAGTAGGTTTTAGGATGATGATAAGACACTGATCAGAGTAGGTTTTAGGATGATGATAAGACACTGCTCAGAGTAGGTTTTAGGATGATAAGACACTGCTCAGAGTAGGTTTTAGGATGATAAGACACTGCTCAGAGTAGGTTTTAGGATGATAAGACACTGATCAGAGTAGGTTTTAGGATGATGATAAGACACTGATCAGAGTAGGGTTTAGGATGATAAGACACTGATCAGAGTAGGTTTTAGGATGATAAGACACTGCTCAGAGTAGGTTTTAGGATGATGATAAGACACTGCTCAGAGTAGGTTTTAGGATGATAAGACACTGATCAGAGTAGGTTTTAGGATGATGATAAGACACTGATCAGAGTAGGTTTTAGGATGATAAGACACTGATCAGAGTAGGTTTTAGGATGATAAGACACTGATCAGAGTAGGTTTTAGGATGATAAGACACTGATCAGAGTAGGTTTTAGGATGATAAGACACTGCTCAGAGTAGGTTTTAGGATGATGATAAGACACTGATCAGAGTAGGTTTTAGGATGATAAGACACTGCTCAGAGTAGGGTTTAGGATGATAAGACACTGATCAGAGTAGGTTTTAGGATGATAAGACACTGCTCAGAGTAGGTTTTAGGATGATAAGACACTGCTCAGAGTAGGTTTTAGGATGATGATAAGACACTGCTCAGAGTAGGTTTTAGGATGATGATAAGACACTGCTCAGAGTAGGTTTTAGGATGATGATAAGACACTGATCAGAGTAGGTTTTAGGATGATAAGACACTGCTCAGAGTAGGTTTTAGGATGATAAGACACTGATCAGAGTAGGTTTTAGGATGATAAGACACTGCTCAGAGTAGGTTTTAGGATGATGATAAGACACTGCTCAGAGTAGGGTTTAGGATGTTAAGACACTGCTCAGAGTAGGGTTTAGGATGATAAGACACTGCTCAGAGTAGGTTTTAGGATGATAAGACACTGATCAGAGTAGGTTTTAGGATGATAAGACACTGCTCAGAGTAGGTTTTAGGATGATAAGACACTGCTCAGAGTAGGTTTTAGGACAATGATAAGACACTGCTCAGAGTAGGTTTTAGGATGATAAGACACTGATCAGAGTAGGTTTTAGGATGATAAGACACTGATCAGAGTAGGTTTTAGGATGATGATAAGACACTGCTCAGAGTAGGTTTTAGGATGATGATAAGACACTGCTCAGAGTAGGTTTTAGGATGATGTTAAGACACTGATCAGAGTAGGTTTTAGGATGATAAGACACTGATCAGAGTAGGTTTTAGGATGTTAAGACACTGATCAGAGTAGGTTTTAGGATGATAAGACACTGATCAGAGTAGGTTTTAGGATGATCTTAAGACACTGATCAGAGTAGGTTTTAGGATGATAAGACACTGCTCAGAGTAGGTTTTAGGATGATAAGACACTGATCAGAGTAGGTTTTAGGATGATGTTAAGACACTGCTCAGAGTAGGTTTTAGGATGATAAGACACTGATCAGAGTAGGTTTTAGGATGATAAGACACTGCTCAGAGTAGGTTTTAGGATGTTAAGACACTGCTCAGAGTAGGTTTTAGGATGATAAGACACTGATCAGAGTAGGTTTTAGGATGATGATAAGACACTGATCAGAGTAGGTTTTAGGATGATGATAAGACACTGCTCAGAGTAGGTTTTAGGATGATAAGACACTGCTCAGAGTAGGTTTTAGGATGATGTTAAGACACTTCCAATACAATCTCTGAGCCAGGAGTAAAATCAACCAACTAAAAGTTCATATCAGCTGGTAATTACGACAGTTGGAGGTACCGCAAAGGAAAGATGGTGATGACGCTCATTGACATTGTTGCAAATGATGGGGATTAACCAATCACGATGAGGCATCGCCAGCTGTGAACTCTACAGCACAGTTCAGACAACCACAGTGAATGTGACTGTGCATCAAATGTTGTAATGGTCAAACGTTTGGCGTGCGTCACCTTTAAAAAAATAAATAATAATAATTCTGATGGTTGTTAGAAGCGTAATTTTGATAATATTACCGTTGTATCAACACACTCGTCACTTTCGTTCAACAACCCTAAATCTCTTCGGCACAGTAGCTTTCACGTCACTTGCCAATAACGTTCGAAAGGTTTATCACTTCCATCGAACACAATCAATGTTAACATAAGCCTTAGATGCCTTCAACTGCCCAACTTATAGGCCCAAGTTATAATCTTGTTACCAACTGGATATTGAGCCACAAAGAGAGAACATGAGGTGGGTTGATTAAATATTCAAAATAAACAAATATGTAATTATTTATAAGTGGCTAGTGGTTGTATGTAAATATTTAGGCATCAGTGGGAGCTGCTGAGGGGAGGAGGGCTCATACTAATACCTGGAATGGAGCGAATGGAATGGTATCAAACACATGTGTTTTGTATCTGACCCCATTCCACCAATTCCACTCCAGCCATTACCACGAGCCCGTCCTCTCCAAGTCAGGTGCCACCAGCCTCCTGTGTGAGGCATATCATGTGAAATAGGCTTCACATATGAAGTGAAAAGCACAAGAGATGCTGTTGCATGTAGCTTGAACCTTACCGCTGTTTCCATGGTGACTGTTTATCACATAGTTTACCATCACTTCATTGTCCATTTATCACACCTGGGATAACTATAGTTTTAACTATGCTTTGTGGAAATAAAATAAACACATTCCCAGGGGAAGTGACTACAACTATTTGAATACAGATTCCCACCAAAGAAATGACTACTTTTTAAAACTTTTTGAATAGAGATCTCAGTAAGTAACTACATTTCAGAAACCATTGGATTGGCTGTCTACTACTAATGACAGGGCTGTATCTACATGGATTGGCTGTCTACTACTAATGACAGGGCTGTATCTACATGGATTGGCTGTCTACTACTAATGACAGGGCTGTATCTACATGGATTGGCTGTCTACTACTAATGACAGGGCTGTATCTACATGGATTGGCTGTCTACTACTAATGACAGGGCTGTATCTACATGGATTGGCTGTCTACTACTAATGACAGGGCTGTATCTCCATGGATTGGCTGTCTACTACTAATGACAGGGCTGTATCTACATGGATTGGCTGTCTACTACTAATGACAGGGCTGTATCTACATGGATTGGCTGTCTACTACTAATGACAGGGCTGTATCTACATGGATTGGCTGTCTACTACTAATGACAGGGCTGTATCTACATGACAGGGCTGTATTGGATTGGCTGTCTACTACTAATGACAGGGCTGTATCTACATGGATTGGCTGTCTACTACTAATGACAGGGCTGTATCTACATGGATTGGCTGTCTACTACTAATGACAGGGCTGTATCTACATGGATTGGCTGTCTACTACTGTAATGACACTAATGACAGGCTGTATCTACATGGATTGGCTGTCTACTACTAATGACAGGGCTGTATCTACATGGATTGGCTGTCTACTACTAATGACAGGGCTGTATCTACATGGATTGGCTGTCTACTACTAATGACAGGGCTGTATCTACATGGATTGGCTGTCTACTACTAATGACAGGGCTGTATCTACATGGATTGGCTGTCTACTACTAATGACAGGGCTGTATCTACATGGATTGGCTGTCTACTACTAATGACAGGGCTGTATCTACATGGATTGGCTGTCTACTACTAATGACAGGGCTGTATCTACATGGATTGGCTGTCTACTACTAATGACAGGGCTGTATCTACATGGATTGGCTGTCTACTACTAATGACAGGGCTGTATCTACATGGATTGGCTGTCTACTACTAATGACAGGGCTGTATCTACATGGATTGGCTGTCTACTACTAATGACAGGGCTGTATCTACATGGATTGGCTGTCTACTACTAATGACAGGGCTGTATCTACATGGATTGGCTGTCTACTACTAATGACAGGGCTGTATCTACATGGATTGGCTGTCTACTACTAATGACAGGGCTGTATCTACATGGATTGGCTGTCTACTACTAATGACAGGGCTGTATCTACATGGATTGGCTGTCTACTACTAATGACAGGGCTGTATCTACATGGATTGGCTGTCTACTACTAATGACAGGGCTGTATCTACATGGATTGGCTGTCTACTACTAATGACAGGGCTGTATCTACATGGATTGGCTGTCTACTACTAATGACAGGGCTGTATCTACATGGATTGGCTGTCTACTACTAATGACAGGGCTGTATCTACATGGATTGGCTGTCTTCTACTAATGACAGGGCTGTATCTACATGGATTGGCTGTCTACTACTAATGACAGGGCTGTATCTACATGGATTGGCTGTCTACTACTAATGACAGGGCTGTATCTACATGGATTGGCTGTCTACTACTAATGACAGGGCTGTATCTACATGGATTGGCTGTCTACTACTAATGACAGGGCTGTATCTACATGGATTGGCTGTCTACTACTAATGACAGGGCTGTATCTACATGGATTGGCTGTCTACTACTAATGACAGGGCTGTATCTACATGGATTGGCTGTCTACTACTAATGACAGGGCTGTATCTACATGGATTGGCTGTCTACTACTAATGACAGGGCTGTATCTACATGGATTGGCTGTCTACTACTAATGACAGGGCTGTATCTACATGGATTGGCTGTCTACTACTAATGACAGGGCTGTATCTACATGGATTGGCTGTCTACTACTAATGACAGGGCTGTATCTACATGGATTGGCTGTCTACTACTAATGACAGGGCTGTATCTACATGGATTGGCTGTCTACTACTAATGACAGGGCTGTATCTACATGGATTGGCTGTCTACTACTAATGACAGGGCTGTATCTACATGGATTGGCTGTCTACTACTAATGACAGGGCTGTATCTACATGGATTGGCTGTCTACTACTAATGACAGGGCTGTATCTACATGGATTGGCTGTCTACTACTAATGACAGGGCTGTATCTACATGGATTGGCTGTCTACTACTAATGACAGGGCTGTATCTACATGGATTGGCTGTCTACTACTAATGACAGGGCTGTATCTACATGGATTGGCTGTCTACTACTAATGACAGGGCTGTATCTACATGGATTGGCTGTCTACTACTAATGACAGGGCTGTATCTACATGGATTGGCTGTCTACTACTAATGACAGGGCTGTATCTACATGGATTGGCTGTCTACTACTAATGACAGGGCTGTATCTACATGGATTGGCTGTCTACTACTAATGACAGGGCTGTATCTACATGGATTGGCTGTCTACTACTAATGACAGGGCTGTATCTACATGGATTGGCTGTCTACTACTAATGACAGGGCTGTATCTACATGGATTGGCTGTCTACTACTAATGACAGGGCTGTATCTACATGGGATTGGCTGTCTACTACTAATGACAGGGCTGTATCTACATGGATTGGCTGTCTACTACTAATGACAGGGCTGTATCTACATGGATTGGCTGTCTACTACTAATGACAGGGCTGTATCTACATGTTGGATTGGCTGTCTACTACTAATGACAGGGCTGTATCTACATGGATTGGCTGTCTACTACTAATGACAGGGCTGTATCTACATGGATTGGCTGTCTACTACTAATGACAGGGCTGTATCTACATGGATTGGCTGTCTACTACTAATGACAGGGCTGTATCTACATGGATTGGCTGTCTACTACTAATGACAGGGCTGTATCTACATGGATTGGCTGTCTACTACTAATGACAGGGCTGTATCTACATGGATTGGCTGTCTACTACTAATGACAGGGCTGTATCTACATGGATTGGCTGTCTACTACTAATGACAGGGCTGTATCTACATGGATTGGCTGTCTACTACTAATGACAGGGCTGTATCTACATGGATTGGCTGTCTACTACTAATGACAGGGCTGTATCTACATGGATTGGCTGTCTACTACTAATGACAGGGCTGTATCTACATGGATTGGCTGTCTACTACTAATGACAGGGCTGTATCTACATGGATTGGCTGTCTACTACTAATGACAGGGCTGTATCTACATGGATTGGCTGTCTACTACTAATGACAGGGCTGTATCTACATGGATTGGCTGTCTACTACTAATGACAGGGCTGTATCTACATGGATTGGCTGTCTACTACTAATGACAGGGCTGTATCTACATTGGATTGGCTGTCTACTACTAATGACAGGGCTGTATCTACATGGATTGGCTGTCTACTACTAATGACAGGGCTGTATCTACATGGATTGGCTGTCTACTACTAATGACAGGGCTGTATCTACATGGATTGGCTGTCTACTACTAATGACAGGGCTGTATCTACATGGATTGGCTGTCTACTACTAATGACAGGGCTGTATCTACATGGATTGGCTGTCTACTACTAATGACAGGGCTGTATCTACATGGATTGGCTGTCTACTACTAATGACAGGGCTGTATCTACATGGATTGGCTGTCTACTACTAATGACAGGGCTGTATCTACATGGATTGGCTGTCTACTACTAATGACAGGGCTGTATCTACATGGATTGGCTGTCTACTACTAATGACAGGGCTGTATCTACATGGATTGGCTGTCTACTACTAATGACAGGGCTGTATCTACATGGATTGGCTGTCTACTACTAATGACAGGGCTGTATCTACATGGGCTGTCTTCTTGGCTGTCTACTACTAATGACAGGGCTGTATCTACATGGATTGGCTGTCTACTACTAATGACAGGGCTGTATCTACATGGATTGGCTGTCTACTACTAATGACAGGGCTGTATCTACATGGATTGGCTGTCTACTACTAATGACAGGGCTGTATCTACATGGATTGGCTGTCTACTACTAATGACAGGGCTGTATCTACATGGATTGGCTGTCTACTACTAATGACAGGGCTGTATCTACATGGATTGGCTGTCTACTACTAATGACAGGGCTGTATCTACATGGATTGGCTGTCTACTACTAATGACAGGGCTGTATCTACATGGATTGGCTGTCTACTACTAATGACAGGGCTGTATCTACATGGATTGGCTGTCTACTACTAATGACAGGGCTGTATCTACATGGATTGGCTGTCTACTACTAATGACAGGGCTGTATCTACATGGATTGGCTGTCTACTACTAATGACAGGGCTGTATCTACATGGATTGGCTGTCTACTACTAATGACAGGGCTGTATCTACATGGATTGGCTGTCTACTACTAATGACAGGGCTGTATCTACATGGATTGGCTGTCTACTACTAATGACAGGGCTGTATCTACATGGATTGGCTGTCTACTACTAATGACAGGGCTGTATCTACATGGATTGGCTGTCTACTACTAATGACAGGGCTGTATCTACATGGATTGGCTGTCTACTACTAATGACAGGGCTGTATCTACATGGATTGGCTGTCTACTACTAATGACAGGGCTGTATCTACATGGATTGGCTGTCTACTACTAATGACAGGGCTGTATCTACATGGATTGGCTGTCTACTACTAATGACAGGGCTGTATCTACATGGATTGGCTGTCTACTACTAATGACAGGGCTGTATCTACATGGATTGGCTGTCTACTACTAATGACAGGGCTGTATCTACATGGATTGGCTGTCTACTACTAATGACAGGGCTGTATCTACATGGATTGGCTGTCTACTACTAATGACAGGGCTGTATCTACATGGATTGGCTGTCTACTACTAATGACAGGGCTGTATCTACATGGATTGGCTGTCTACTACTAATGACAGGGCTGTATCTACATGGATTGGCTGTCTACTACTAATGACAGGGCTGTATCTACATGGATTGGCTGTCTACTACTAATGACAGGGCTGTATCTACATGGATTGGCTGTCTACTACTAACAGGGCTGATCTACATGGATTGCTGTCTATACTAATGACAGGGCTGTATCTACATGGATTGGCTGTCTACTACTAATGACAGGGCTGTATCTACATGGATTGGCTGTCTACTACTAATGACAGGGCTGTATCTACATGGATTGGCTGTCTACTACTAATGACAGGGCTGTATCTACATGGATTGGCTGTCTACTACTAATGACAGGGCTGTATCTACATGGATTGGCTGTCTACTACTAATGACAGGGCTGTATCTACATGGATTGGCTGTCTACTACTAATGACAGGGCTGTATCTACATGGATTGGCTGTCTACTACTAATGACAGGGCTGTATCTACATGGATTGGCTGTCTACTACTAATGACAGGGCTGTATCTACATGGATTGGCTGTCTACTACTAATGACAGGGCTGTATCTACATGGATTGGCTGTCTACTACTAATGACAGGGCTGTATCTACATGGATTGGCTGTCTACTACTAATGACAGGGCTGTATCTACATGGATTGGCTGTCTACTACTAATGACAGGGCTGTATCTACATGGATTGGCTGTCTACTACTAATGACAGGGCTGTATCTACATGTTGGATTGGCTGTCTACTACTAATGACAGGGCTGTATCTACATGGATTGGCTGTCTACTACTAATGACAGGGCTGTATCTACATGGATTGGCTGTCTACTACTAATGACAGGGCTGTATCTACATGGATTGGCTGTCTACTACTAATGACAGGGCTGTATCTACATGGATTGGCTGTCTACTACTAATGACAGGGCTGTATCTACATGGATTGGCTGTCTACTACTAATGACAGGGCTGTATCTACATGGATTGGCTGTCTACTACTAATGACAGGGCTGTATCTACATGGATTGGCTGTCTACTACTAATGACAGGGCTGTATCTACATGGATTGGCTGTCTACTACTAATGACAGGGCTGTATCTACATGGATTGGCTGTCTACTACTAATGACAGGGCTGTATCTACATGGATTGGCTGTCTACTACTAATGACAGGGCTGTATCTACATGGATTGGCTGTCTACTACTAATGACAGGGCTGTATCTACATGGATTGGCTGTCTACTACTAATGACAGGGCTGTATCTACATGGATTGGCTGTCTACTACTAATGACAGGGCTGTATCTACATGGGATTGGCTGTCTACACTACTAATGACAGGGCTGTATCTACATGGATTGGCTGTCTACTACTAATGACAGGGCTGTATCTATCTACATGGATTGGCTGTCTACTACTAATGACAGGGCTGTATCTACATGGATTGGCTGTCTACTACTAATGACAGGGCTGTATCTACATGGATTGGCTGTCTACTACTAATGACAGGGCTGTATCTACATGGATTGGCTGTCTACTACTAATGACAGGGCTGTATCTACATGGATTGGCTGTCTACTACTAATGACAGGGCTGTATCTACATGGATTGGCTGTCTACTACTAATGACAGGGCTGTATCTACATGGATTGGCTGTCTACTACTAATGACAGGGCTGTATCTACATGGATTGGCTGTCTACTACTAATGACAGGGCTGTATCTACATGGATTGGCTGTCTTCTACTAATGACAGGGCTGTATCTACATGGATTGGCTGTCTACTACTAATGACAGGGCTGTATCTACATGGATTGGCTGTCTACTACTAATGACAGGGCTGTATCTACATGGATTGGCTGTCTACTACTAATGACAGGGCTGTATCTACATGGATTGGCTGTCTACTACTAATGACAGGGCTGTATCTACATGGATTGGCTGTCTACTACTAATGACAGGGCTGTATCTACATGGATTGGCTGTCTACTACTAATGACAGGGCTGTATCTACATGGATTGGCTGTCTACTACTAATGACAGGGCTGTATCTACATGGATTGGCTGTCTACTACTAATGACAGGGCTGTATCTACATGGATTGGCTGTCTACTACTAATGACAGGGCTGTATCTACATGGATTGGCTGTCTACTACTAATGACAGGGCTGTATCTACATGGATTGGCTGTCTACTACTAATGACAGGGCTGTATCTACATGGATTGGCTGTCTACTACTAATGACAGGGCTGTATCTACATGGATTGGCTGTCTACTACTAATGACAGGGCTGTATCTACATGGATTGGCTGTCTACTACTAATGACAGGGCTGTATCTACATGGATTGGCTGTCTACTACTAATGACAGGGCTGTATCTACATGGATTGGCTGTCTACTACTAATGACAGGGCTGTATCTACATGGATTGGCTGTCTACTACTAATGACAGGGCTGTATCTACATGGATTGGCTGTCTACTACTAATGACAGGGCTGTATCTACATGGATTGGCTGTCTACTACTAATGACAGGGCTGTATCTACATGGATTGGCTGTCTACTACTAATGACAGGGCTGTATCTACATGGGATTGGCTGTCTACTACTAATGACAGGGCTGTATCTACATGGATTGGCTGTCTACTACTAATGACAGGGCTGTATCTATATGGATTGGCTGTCTACTACTAATGACAGGGCTGTATCTACATGGATTGGCTGTCTACTACTAATGACAGGGCTGTATCTCCATGGATTGGCTGTCTACTACTAATGACAGGGCTGTATCTACATGGATTGGCTGTCTACTACTAATGACAGGGCTGTATCTACATGGATTGGCTGTCTACTACTAATGACAGGGCTGTATCTACATGGATTGGCTGTCTACTACTAATGACAGGGCTGTATCTACATGGATTGGCTGTCTACTACTAATGACAGGGCTGTATCTACATGGATTGGCTGTCTACTACTAATGACAGGGCTGTATCTACATGGATTGGCTGTCTTCTACTAATGACAGGGCTGTATCTACATGGATTGGCTGTCTACTACTAATGACAGGGCTGTATCTACATGGATTGGCTGTCTACTACTAATGACAGGGCTGTATCTACATGTTGGATTGGCTGTCTACTACTAATGACAGGGCTGTATCTACATGGATTGGCTGTCTACTACTAATGACAGGGCTGTATCTACATGGATTGGCTGTCTACTACTAATGACAGGGCTGTATCTACATGTTGGATTGGCTGTCTACTACTAATGACAGGGCTGTATCTACATGGATTGGCTGTCTTCTACTAATGACAGGGCTGTATCTACATGGATTGGCTGTCTTCTACTAATGACAGGGCTGTATCTACATGGATTGGCTGTCTTCTACTAATGACAGGGCTGTATCTACATGGATTGGCTGTCTTCTACTAATGACAGGGCTGTATCTACATGGATTGGCTGTCTTCTACTAATGACAGGGCTGTATCTACATGGATTGGCTGTCTTCTACTAATGACAGGGCTGTATCTACATGGATTGGCTGTCTACTACTAATGACAGGGCTGTATCTACATGGATTGGCTGTCTACTACTAATGACAGGGCTGTATCTACATGGATTGGCTGTCTTCTACTAATGACAGGGCTGTATCTACATGGATTGGCTGTCTACTACTAATGACAGGGCTGTATCTACATGGATTGGCTGTCTACTACTAATGACAGGGCTGTATCTACATGGATTGGCTGTCTACTACTAATGACAGGGCTGTATCTACATGGATTGGCTGTCTACTACTAATGACAGGGCTGTATCTACATGGATTGGCTGTCTACTACTAATGACAGGGCTGTATCTACATGGATTGGCTGTCTACTACTAATGACAGGGCTGTATCTACATGGATTGGCTGTCTACTACTAATGACAGGGCTGTATCTACATGGATTGGCTGTCTACTACTAATGACAGGGCTGTATCTACATGTTGGATTGGCTGTCTACTACTAATGACAGGGCTGTATCTACATGGATTGGCTGTCTACTACTAATGACAGGGCTGTATCTACATGGATTGGCTGTCTACTACTAATGACAGGGCTGTATCTACATGGATTGGCTGTCTACTACTAATGACAGGGCTGTATCTACATGGATTGGCTGTCTACTACTAATGACAGGGCTGTATCTACATGGATTGGCTGTCTACTACTAATGACAGGGCTGTATCTACATGGATTGGCTGTCTACTACTAATGACAGGGCTGTATCTACATGGATTGGCTGTCTACTACTAATGACAGGGCTGTATCTACATGGATTGGCTGTCTACTACTAATGACAGGGCTGTATCTACATGGATTGGCTGTCTACTACTAATGACAGGGCTGTATCTACATGGATTGGCTGTCTACTACTAATGACAGGGCTGTATCTACATGGATTGGCTGTCTACTACTAATGACAGGGCTGTATCTACATGGATTGGCTGTCTACTACTAATGACAGGGCTGTATCTACATGGATTGGCTGTCTACTACTAATGACAGGGCTGTATCTACATGGATTGGCTGTCTACTACTAATGACAGGGCTGTATCTACATGGATTGGCTGTCTACTACTAATGACAGGGCTGTATCTACATGGATTGGCTGTCTACTACTAATGACAGGGCTAAATCTAGAACTGCATGTTGAATTGGCTGTCTATCTCCTAAATCTCCTAAATATCAATGTCCCCAGGTGTACATAATCAAGTCAAACCAATTAACCAATTATTTTTTGTACAGATAAATATAAATATGGTGTGACGCTCAACTTCTGTATGAATCTTTCAACATGCCACTAAAAAGGTAGAAATCTGTAATTAATTTAATGAGACCTGACAAATACTGCAGAGAAATTCAAAGCCATTTGCAAATATTGCAAACAGCAAGTTGGATGTTTAAGCAAAAACTACTTTGAACCTATTTGTCCATCTGAGAGTAGGTGGTCTTGTTTCAAACAGACACTATACCATCTTTAAAGGAATAGTTTCATGTAGGCTTACCCCTGCGTGATGTTTTGATAACAGTCTGAGAGTAGGTGTTCTTGTTTCAAACAGACACTATACCATCTTTAAAGGAAACCAACATGACACTTAATAGCCATATTTTGTTACTGTTAGCGTTCTCAGTAACACTTAACATTAAACTGTTCTGGGGCCTGTGTAATAAAAAGGGAAGTACATTTTATTAGCATGTTTTCACATCATACTTTGGTAATAGCATTTTAATTGCGTAGCAATGAGCTGAGAGATTTGGTAAGAGGAATAGTGACTGTTCCTTATTCCAGTTATGTCATAACTCCATTATTATGTCATTATAAAGAAATTTCCAATGTCCTATGTAACAATGACATCATTGTGCAATCATCACAAAGTCACTCCACATGTATAGAAACGTAATGTCAAGTGTTACTGTATTACCTTACGTCTCAGTCAGTAAGAAAATATATTTGTTAGTCATTTTGAAGCCGCAAAAGTGGTCTCCTCTAATGTTGAGATGATTCCATGTCCCCCATGTATTTCATTCTAGGCTATAGGCCAAACCACGTGTTTATGATTATATATTTATTCAACTAACTGTTGTCGTTTTTGGTTCTTAATCAAATATTTGTCAGTCATCAGATAATGTTCGTTTTTTTTCAAATAACTTCCATATGTTAAAATACTTTCAAATAAAATGTGGTTTTCTGCGACGTGTATTTGAATATCAAATAGTTAGTTGCCTTCAGTTGAAACTCTTTATAAACTGTATTAGACTACCTAGTGTATTTGAAAATTTGGTATTTTCAAATAAACTACAAAATACAAATATTTTCTGCCCTGGTCTGGTTGGTATTACCACCTCCAGTGAGTGTAGCATCCACTCCCCAACCCTAACCCCTCCTCCATCCTAACCCCGCCTCCATCCTAACCCTAACCCCGCCTCCATCCTAACCCCTCCTCCATCCTAACCCTAACCCCTCCTCCATCCTAACCCCTCCTCCATCCTAACCCCGCCTCCATCCTAACCCTAACCCCTCCTCCATCCTAACCCTAACCCCTCTTCCATCCTAACCCCGCCACCATCCTAACCCCTCCTCCATCCTAACCTTAACCCCTCCTCCATCCTAACCCTAACCCCTCTTCCATCCTAACCCCGCCTCCATCCTAACCCCTCCTCCATCCTAACCTTAACCCCTCCTCCATCCTAACCCCTCCTCCATCCTAACCCCTCCTCCATCCAAACCCCTCCTCCATCTTAACCCTAACCCCTCCTCCATCCTAACACTTCCTCCATCCTAACCCCTCCTCCATCCTAACCCCTCCTCCATCCTAACCCTAACCCTTCCCCCATCCTAACACCTCCATCCTAACCCTAACCCTTCCTCCATCCTAACCCTTCCTCCATCCTAACCCTAACCCCTCCTCCATCCTAACCCCTCCTCCATCCTAACCCTAACCCTTCCTCCATCCTAACCCCTCCTCCATCCTAACCCTAACCCTTCCTCCATCCTAACCCCTCCTCCATCCTAACCCTAACCCTTCCTCCATCCTAACCCCTCCTCCATCCTAACCCGAATCCTTCCTCCATCCTAACCCCTCCTCCATCCTAACCCAAACCCTTCCTCCATCCTAACCCTAATCCTTCCTCCATGCTAACCCCTCCATCCTAACCCTAACCCCTCCTCCATCCTAACCCTAACCCCTCCTCCATCCTAACCCTAACCCTTCCTCCATCCTAACCCCTCCATCCTAACCCTAACCCCTCCTCCATCCCCCTCCCTACCCACTCCTCCTCCCAACCCTAACCCCTCCTCCATCCTAATCCTAACCCCGCCTCCATCCCATCCTCCTCCCAACCCTCTGTATCCTCCCAACCTAACCCCGCCTCCATCCCCTCCTCCCTACCCTCTCCTCCTCCCAACCCTAACCCCTCCTCCATCCTAATCCTTTTCTGCCCCGCCTCCATCCCATCCTCCTCCCTACCCTCTCCTCCTCCCAACCCTAACCCCGCCTCCATCCCCTCCTCCTCCCCTACCCTCTCCTCCTCCCAACCCTAACCCCGCCTCCATCCCCTCCTCCTCCCAACCCTCTCCTCCTCCCAACCCTAACCCCGCCTCCATCCCCTCCTCCTCCCAACCCTCTCCTCCTCCCAACCCTAACCCCGCCTCCATCCCATCCTCCTCCCTACCCTCTCCTCCTCCCAACCCTAACCCCGCCTCCATCCCCTCCTCCTCCCAACCCTAACCCCGCCTCCATCCCCTCCTCCTCCCAACCCTAACCCCGCCTCCATCCCCTCCTCCTCCCAACCCTAACCCCGCCTCCATCCCCTCCTCCTCCCAACCCTAACCCCGCCTCCATCCCCTCCTCCTCCCAACCCTAACCCCGCCTCCATCCCCTCCTCCTCCCAACCCTAACCCCGCCTCCATCCCCTCCTCCTCCCAACCCTCTCCTCCTCCCAACCCTAACCCCGCCTCCATCCCCTCCTTCTCCCAACCCTAACCCCGCCTCCATCCCCTCCTCCTCCCAACCCTAACACACAACAACACATCCTGTTATCTGGTGTGATCCATATTAAATGACACAACAACACACCCTGAAACAAACCGGGTCCATTTCTGTGGCTGGTATTTCTCAAAGCTTCAGTGGAGAGATGAGATATCTAGAGCCACTGAACACAGACTCTGACTCTGACCAATGGACATTTTCATAAAAGCAAAAGGTGAAATGTCAGTGAGTGAGACTCATATAGGCTGGAGGTGTCTATAGATGGCTGATTAAACACTGAGCAGAGATGATGGCGTTTAGGGAGATGACACGGCTTGAGACTAAATCTGCGTCCAAAATGGGACCCTATTCCCTATGTAGTGCACTACTTTAGACCAGCACCCTATTCCCTGTGTGTTGCGCCACTTTAGACCAGAGCCTTATTCCCTATATAGTGCACTACTTTAGACCAGCACCCTATTCCCTGTGTGTTGCGCCACTTTAGACCAGAGCCTTATTCCCTATATAGTGCACTACTTTAGACCAGCACCCTATTCCCTATGTGTTGCGCCACTTTAGACCAGAGCCTTATTCCCTATATAGTGCACTACTTTAGACCAGCACCCTATTCCCTGTGTGTTGCGCCACTTTAGACCAGAGCCTTATTCCCTATATAGTGCACTACTTTAGACCAGCACCCTATTCCCTATGTAGTGCACTACTATTGACCAGGGCCCATGGTTTTGTGCACTATAGAGGCAATAGGGTGACATTTGGGATGTTGGTTGAGGGGCACCAGCCTGAATGACAATGTGTCAGGGTTCTGGGAGGGCAGGAGAGAGGAGACGTAGAGAGATGACAGTGATGTCAGTCTAACATGTCTGTTTAGCCAGATAATCCATCTGTCTCTATATACTATTAGTCCATCAGTCTCTATACTATTAGTCAATCAGTCTCTAATCTATTAGTCAATCAGTCTCTATAATATCAGTCCATCAGTCTCTATACTATTAGTCCATCAGTATCTATACTATTAGTCCATCAGTCTCTATACTATTAGTCCATCAGTCTCTATACTATTAGTCAATCAGTCTCTAATCTATTAGTCAATCAGTCTCTATAATATCAGTCCATCAGTCTCTATACTATTAGTCCATCAGTATCTATACTATTAGTCCATCAGTCTCTATACTATTAGTCCATCAGGCTCTATACTATTAGTCTATCAGTCTCTATACTATTAGTCCATCAGTCTCTATACTATTAGTCCATCTGTATCTATACTATTAGTCCATCAGTCTCTATACTATTAGTCCATCAGTATCTATACTATTAGTCCATCAGTCTCTATACTATTAGTCCATCAGGCTCTATACTATTAGTCCATCTGTATCTATACTATTAGTCCATCAGTCTCTATACTATTAGTCCATCAGTATCTATACTATTAGTCCATCAGTCTCTATACTATTAGTCCATCAGGCTCTATACTATTAGTCTATCAGTCTCTATACTATTAGTCCATCAGTCTCTATACTATTAGTCCATCAGTATCTATACTATTAGTCCATCAGTCTCTATACTATTAGTCCATCAGTCTCTATACTATTAGTCCATCAGTCTCTATAGTATTAGTCCATCAGTATCTATACTATTAGTCCATCAGTCTCTATACTATTAGTCCATCAGTCTCTATACTATTAGTCTATCAGTCTCTATACTATTAGTCCATCAGTCTCAATACTATTAGTCCATCAGTATCTATACTATTAGTCCATCAGTCTCTATACTATTAGTCCATCAGTCTCTAATCTATTAGTCCATCAGTCTCTATACTATTCGTCCATAAGTCTCTATAGTATTAGTCCATCAGTCTCTGTTCTGTCTGTCAGCAGGGAGTAACAGTAACCTAACGTCTCTGTTCTGTCTGTCAGCAGGGAGTAACAGTTACCTAACGTCTCTGTCCTGTCATGTCTGTCAGCAGGGAGTAACAGTTACCTAACGTCTCTGTCCTGTCTGTCAGCAGGGAGTAACAGTTACCTAACGTCTCTGTCCTGTCTGTCAGCAGGGAGTAACAGTTACCTAACGTCTCTGTCCTGTCTGTCTGTCAGCAGGGAGTAACAGTAACCTAACGTCTCTGTTCTGTCTGTCAGCAGGGAGTAACAGTAACCTAACGTCTCTGTCCTGTCTGTCAGCAGGGAGTAACAGTTACCTAACGTCTCTGTCCTGTCTGTCAGCAGGGAGTAACAGTTACCTAACGCCTCTGTTCCTAACGTCTCTGTTCTGTCTGTCAGCAGGGAGTAACAGTAACCTAACGTCTCTGTCCTGTCTGTCAGCAGGGAGTAACAGTTACCTAACGTCTCTGTCCTGTCTGTCAGCAGGGAGTAACAGTTACCTAACGTCTCTGTCCTGTCTGTCTGTCAGCAGGGAGTAACAGTAACCTAACGTCTCTGTTCTGTCTGTCAGCAGGGAGTAACAGTAACCTAACGTCTCTGTCCTGTCTGTCAGCAGGGAGTAACAGTTACCTAACGTCTCTGTCCTGTCTGTCAGCAGGGAGTAACAGTTACCTAACGTCTCTGTTCTGTCTGTCAGCAGGGAGTAACAGTAACCTAACGTCTCTGTCCTGTCTGTCAGCAGGGAGTAACAGTTACCTAACGTCTCTGTCCTGTCTGTCAGCAGGGAGTAACAGTTACCTAACGTCTCTGTCCTGTCTGTCAGCAGGGAGTAACAGTAACCTAACGTCTCTGTCCTGTCTGTCAGCAGGGAGTAACAGTAACCTAACGTCTCTGTCCTGTCTGTCAGCAGGGAGTAACAGTAACCTAACGTCTCTGTCCTGTCTGTAAGCAGGGAGTAACAGTAACCTAACGTCTCTGTCCTGTCTGTCAGCAGGGAGTAACAGTAACCTAACGTCTCTGTCCTGTCTGTCAGCAGGGAGTAACAGTAACCTAACGTCTCTGTTCTGTCTGTCAGCAGGGAGTAACAGTTACCTAACGTCTCTGTCCTGTCTGTCTGTCAGCAGGGAGTAACAGTTACCTAACGTCTCTGTTCTGTCTGTCAGCAGGGAGTAACAGTAACCTAACGTCTCTGTCCTGTCTGTCAGCAGGGAGTAACAGTTACCTAACGTCTCTGTTCTGTCTGTCAGCAGGGAGTAACAGTTACCTAACGCTCTGTTCTGTCTGTCAGCAGGGAGTAACAGTTACCTAACGTCTCTGTCCTGTCTGTCAGCAGGGAGTAACAGTAACCTAACGTCTCTGTCCTGTCTGTCAGCAGGGAGTAACAGTTACCTAACGTCTCTGTCCTGTCTGTCAGCAGGGAGTAACAGTTACCTAACGTCTCTGTCCTGTCTGTCAGCAGGGAGTAACAGTTACCTAACGTCTCTGTCCTGTCTGTCAGCAGGGAGTAACAGTAACCTAACGTCTCTGTCCTGTCTGTCAGCAGGGAGTAACAGTAACCTAACGTCTCTGTTCTGTCTGTCAGCAGGGAGTAACAGTTACCTAACGTCTCTGTCCTGTCTGTCTGTCAGCAGGGAGTAACAGTTACCTAACGTCTCTGTTCTGTCTGTCAGCAGGGAGTAACAGTAACCTAACGTCTCTGTTCTGTCTGTCAGCAGGGAGTAACAGTTACCTAACGTCTCTGTCCTGTCTGTCTGTCAGCAGGGAGTAACAGTTACCTAACGTCTCTGTTCTGTCTGTCAGCAGGGAGTAACAGTAACCTAACGTCTCTGTCCTGTCTGTCAGCAGGGAGTAACAGTTACCTAACGTCTCTGTTCTGTCTGTCAGCAGGGAGTAACAGTTACCTAACGTCTCTGTTCTGTCTGTCAGCAGGGAGTAACAGTTACCTAACGTCTCTGTCCTGTCTGTCAGCAGGGAGTAACAGTAACCTAACGTCTCTGTCCTGTCTGTCAGCAGGGAGTAACAGTTACCTAACGTCTCTGTCCTGTCTGTCAGCAGGGAGTAACAGTTACCTAACGTCTCTGTCCTGTCTGTCAGCAGGGAGTAACAGTTACCTAACGTCTCTGTCCTGTCTGTCAGCAGGGAGTAACAGTAACCTAACGTCTCTGTCCTGTCTGTCAGCAGGGAGTAACAGTAACCTAACGTCTCTGTTCTGTCTGTCAGCAGGGAGTAACAGTTACCTAACGTCTCTGTCCTGTCTGTCTGTCAGCAGGGAGTAACAGTTACCTAACGTCTCTGTTCTGTCTGTCAGCAGGGAGTAACAGTAACCTAACGTCTCTGTCCTGTCTGTCAGCAGGGAGTAACAGTTACCTAACGTCTCTGTTCTGTCTGTCAGCAGGGAGTAACAGTTACCTAACGTCTCTGTTCTGTCTGTCAGCAGGGAGTAACAGTTACCTAACGTCTCTGTCCTGTCTGTCAGCAGGGAGTAACAGTAACCTAACGTCTCTGTCCTGTCTGTCAGCAGGGAGTAACAGTTACCTAACGTCTCTGTCCTGTCTGTCAGCAGGGAGTAACAGTTACCTAACGTCTCTGTCCTGTCTGTCAGCAGGGAGTAACAGTAACCTAACGTCTCTGTTCTGTCTGTCAGCAGGGAGTAACAGTAACCTAACGTCTCTGTCCTGTCTGTCAGCAGGGAGTAACAGTAACC